>NW_027182862.1:1022500-1070000 GCF_041146395.1 Eulemur rufifrons | reverse complement strand
AAACCCTAACTCTTAACCTTAACCCTAAGCATTAACTCTCACGCTAACCTTTAATCCTAACCCTGATCCTAATCTTCAACCCTAAACCTAACACTTAACCCTAACCCTGTACCAAACCCTAACCCCTCATCTTAACCCTAACCGTAAACCTCAATCCTAAACCAAAGTGTAACCGTTAAACCTAAGAGTAACCTTTAACCCTAACCATATTCCCTAACCCTAAGCCCTCACCCTAACCCTAACCATAATCCTAACCCTAAATCTAATTCTCAGACTTCTTGCTTCCTTAGAGTTTAGAAAGCCTGCAATCCTCCCATGCCATGCGTGAAAGGAGGCTCTACCACTGTGTCCTGCATGAAACCCAAGGGCCCATACCCAGAGTATGATAGAGTGGGTTCCCGGGTACAATCCCAGCCCCCTAAACTCCCCCCGCCCGCCTAATGCAGACAGGGCCCGTGCGCTAAGCATAAACAATACCTTTAACAGATGACCCTAACCCTGAACATAACACCCAACCCTGTTCCTATTTCTCCCCTTAACACGTAAACCTCACCGTGCGCCTAACTTTAACCTCTTATCCTAACGTTAATGCATAACACATTTCCTGAGAACAACCCCATCCCATAATTCTAACCCTATCTCCTAGTCATCACTGTGACACCTAATCCCTAACCCTAATTCTAAACCGCTAACCCTAACCGTAACCCTACCTACAACCCTAACACTGACCGTAACCCTTACTTCTAACCCCAACGCTATGCCTAACAAAAACCGTAACCCTTGACCCTAACCCTTCACCCTAACCCCTAAGCCTTACCCTAACCCTTAACCCTAATCCTAATCCTAACCATTAAACCTAACCCTAGCTCTTAAAGCTAAACCTAAACCTTACCCTCACCACTAGACCTAACCCTGACACTAACCTAACACCTAATCCTAACCAGAAACCCTAAAGCTAACCCTGAACCCTATCCCTAACCCTAGCAGTAAACTTTAACCCTAAACCTAAGCCGAACCCGTAACCCTAATCCTATCCTTTTACCCTAAAACTAACCCCTATACCTCACCCTAAATCTAACCCCAATCCTAATTCTAACCATACCCCTTCATAAAACACTAACTCCTAACCGCTAACCCTAACGCTGACCAAAAACCCTAATCACTAATCCCTAACCCTAACGCTTAACCTTTACCCTAACCGTTAACCCTCACCCTAAATCTTAACACTGACCCTAACCTTAACCTTTAACTCTAAGCCTAACCCTTAACCCTACAGTAAGGAAGACCCTTAATGCTAATGGGATCCCTTATCCCTAACCCTAACACTTCAGCTAAAAATAACCCTAACCTTGGATCCTTAAACCTAACCCCTAACACTTACTTTAACCCCAAACCCTAACCCTAATCCTAAGCATTAAACCTAAACCTATCTCTTAACCCTAACGCTAGCCCTTACCATAACGCCTAGATCTAACCCTAAATCTAACCTACCGCCTAATCCTAACCTTAAGCACTAATGCTAACACTAACCCTGAACCCTAAACCTACCCGTAACCCTTAACACTAACTCTATCCGTAAACCTTATCCCTCACTCTAACCATTACCCGCTCCCAAGCATTTAACCCTGACCCTAACCCTAATCCTTAATGCTAACCCTAACACTAAACCCTAACCCTAAGCCCAACACTTATCCCTAATCCTATCCCTTAACCCTAACCCTAACCCTAATGCTACCCCCAAACGTAACCCTATCCGTGACCAGTAAACCTAACCCTAACCTCTAACAGAAACCATAGCACATAACTCTAACCCTAAAACTAACCCTAACCCTAACCCTAACCCTAAACCCTAACTCTTAACCTTAACCCTAAGCGTTAACTCTCACGCTAACCTTTCATCCTAACCCTAATCCTAATCTTCAACCCTAAACCTAACACTTAACCCTAACCCTGTACAAAACCCTAAACCCTCATCTTAACCCTAACCGTAAAACTCAACCCTAAGCCAAAGTGTAACCGTTAAACCTTAGAGTAACCTTTAGCCCTAACCCTAATCCCTAACCCTAAGCCCTCCCCCTAACACTAAACTTCATCCTTAACCCTAACCAGAATCCTAACCCTAAATCTAATTCTCAGACTTCTTGCTTTCTTAGAGTTTAGAAAGCCTGCAATCCTCCCATGCCATGCGTGAAAGGAGGCTCTACCACTGTGTCCTGCATGAAACCCACGGGCCCATACCGAGAGTATGATAGAGTGGGTTCCCGGGTACAATCCCACCCCCTAAACTCCCCCCGCCCGCCTAATGCAGACAGGGCCCGTGCACTAAGCATAAACAATACCTTTAACAGATAACCCTAACCCTGAACATAACACCCAACCCTGTTCCTATTTCTCCCCTTAACACGTAAACCTCACCGTGCGCCTAACTTTAACCTCTTATCCTAACGTTAATGCATAACCCATTTCCTGAGAACAACCCCTATCCCATAATTCTAACCCTATCTCCTAGTCATCACTGTGACACCTAATCCCTAACCCTAATTCTAAACCGCTAACCCTAACCGTAACCCTACCGACAACCCTAACACTGACCGTAACCCTTACTTCTAACCCCAACGCTATGCCTAACAAAAACCCTAACCCTTGACCCTAACCCTTCACCCTAACCCCTAAGCCTTACCCTAACCCTTAACCCTAATCCTAATCCTAACCATTAAACCTAACTGTAGCTCTTAAAACTAACCCTAAACCTTACCCTCACGACTAGACCTAACCCTGACTCTAACCTAACACCTAACCCTAACCAGATCCCCTAAAGCTAACCCTGAACCCTATCCCTAACCCTAGCAGTAAACTTTAACCCTAAACCTCAGCCCAACCCGTAACCCTAATCCTATCCTTTTACCCTAAAACTAACCCCTAAACTTAAACCCTATACCTCACCCTAACTCTAACCCCAATCCTAATTCTAACCGTACCCCTTCATAAAACACTAACTCCTAACCGCTAACCCTAACACTAACCAAAAACCCTAATCACTAATCCCTAACCCTAACGCTTAACCTTTACCCTAACCGTTAACCCTCACCCTCAATCTTAACACTGACCCTAACCTTAACCTTTAACTCTAAGCCTAACCCTTAACCCTACAGGAAGGAAGACCCTTAATGCTAATGGGATCCCTTATCCCTAACCCTAACACTACAGCTTAAAATAACCCTAACCTTTGATCCTTAAACCAATCCCCTAACAATTACTTTAACCCCAAACCCTAACCCTAATCCTAAGCATTAAACCTAACTCTATCTCTTAACCCTAACGCTAGCCCTTACCCTAACGCCTAGATCTAACCCTAAATCTAACCTAACGCCTAATCCTAACCTTAAGCCCTAATGCTAACACTAACCCTGAACCCTAAACCTACCCGTAAACCTTAAAACTAACCCTATCCGTGAACCTTAACCCTGACCCTAACCATTACCCGCACCCAAGCATTTAACCCTGACCCTACCCCTAATCCTTAATGCTAACCCTAACACTAAACCCTAAACCTAAGCCCAACACTTAACCCTAATCCTATCCCTTAACCCTAACTCTAACCCTAACCCTAATGCTAACCCCTAAACGTAACCCTAAACTTGACCAGTAAACCTAACCCTAACCTCTAACACAAACGATAGCACATAACTCTAACCCTAAAACTAACCCTAACCCTAAACCTAAACCCTAACTCTTAACCTTAACCCTAAGCGTTAACTCTCACGCTAACCTTTAATCCTAACCCTAATCCTAATCTTCAACCCTAAACCTAACACTTAACCCTAACCCTATACCAAACCCTAACCCCTCATCTTAACCCTAACCGTAAACCTCAACCCTAAACCAAAGTGTAACCGTTAAACCTAAGAGTAACCTTTAACCCTAACCGTAATCCCTAACCCTAAGCCCTCACCCTAACACTAAACTTCATCCTTAACCCTAACCAGAATCCTAACCCTAAATCTAATTCTCAGACTTCTTGCTTTCTTAGAGTTTAGAAAGCCTGCAATCCTCCCATGCCATGCGTGAAAGGAGGCTCTACCACTGTGTCCTGCATGAAACCCACGGGCCCATACCCAGAGTATGATAAAGAGGGTTCCCGGGTACAATCCCAGCCCCCTAAACTCCCCCCGCCCGCCTAATGCAGACAGGGCCCGTGCGCTAAGCATAAACAATACCTTTAACAGATAACCCTAACCCTGAACATAACACCCAACCCTGTTCCTATTTCTCCCCTTAACACGTAAACCTCACCGTGCGCCTAACTTTAACCTCTTATCCTAACGTTAATGCATAACCCACTTCCTGAGAACAACCCCCATCTCATAATTCTAACCCTATCTCCTAGTCATCACTGTGACACCTAATCCCTAACCCTAATTCTAAACCGCTAACCCTAACCGTAACCCTACCTACAACCCTAACACTGACAGTAACCCTTACTTCTAAACCCAACGCTATGCCTCACAAAAACCCTAACCCTTGACCCTAACCCTTGACCCTAACCCCTAAGCCTTACCCTAACCCTTAACCCTAATCCTAATCCTAACCATTAAACCTAACCCTAGCTCTTAAAGCTAACCCTAAACCTTACCCTCACGACTAGACCTAACCCTGACACTAACCTAACACCTAAACCTAACCAGACCCCCTAAAGCTAACCCTGAACCCTATCCCTAACCCTAGCAGTAAACTTTAACCCTAAACCTAAGCCCAACCCGTAACCCTAATCCTATCCTTTTATCCTAAAACTAACCCCTAAACCTAACCCCTAACCTCACCCTAACTCTAACCACAATACTAATTCTAACCATACCCCTTCATAAAACACTAACTCCTAACCGCTAACCCTAACACTAACCAAAAACCCTAATCACTAATCCCTAACCCTAACGCTTAACCTTTACCCTAACCGTTAACCCTCACCCTAAATCTTAACACTGACCCTAACCTTAACCTTTAACTCTAAGCCTAACCCTTAACCCTACAGTAAGGAAGACCCTTAATGCTAATGGGATCCCTTATCCCTAACCCTAACACTACAGCTAAAAATAACCCTAACCTTTCATCCTTAAACCTAACCCCTAACACTTACTTTAACCCCAAACCCTAACCCTAATCCTAAGCAATAAACCTAAACCTATCTCTTAACCCTAACGTTAGCCCTTACACTAAGGCCTAGATCTAACCCTAAATCTAACCTACCGCCAAATCCTAAACTTAAGCCCTAATGCTAACTCTAACCCTGAACCCAAAACCTACCCGTAACCCTTAACAGTAACCCTATCCGTGAACCTAAACCCTGACCCTAACCATTACCCGCACCCAAGCATTTAACCCTGACCCTAATCCTAATCCTTAATGCTAACGCCAACACTAAATCCTAACCCTAAGCCGAACACTTATCCCTAATCCTATCCCTTAACCCTAACTCTAACCCTAATGCTAACCCCTAAACGTAACCCTAACCGTGACCAGTAAACCTAACCCTAACCTTTAACACAATTATAGCACATAACTCTAACTCAAAAACTAACCCTAACCCTAACCCTAACCCTAAACCCTAACTCTTAACCTTAACCCTAAGCATTAACTCTCACGCTAACCTTTAATCCTAACCCTGATCCTAATCTTCAACCCTAAACCTAACACTTAACCCTAACCCTGTACCAAACCCTAACCCCTCATCTTAACCCTAACCGTAAACCTCAATCCTAAACCAAAGTGTAACCGTTAAACCTAAGAGTAACCTTTAACCCTAACCATATTCCCTAACCCTAAGCCCTCACCCTAACCCTAACCATAATCCTAACCCTAAATCTAATTCTCAGACTTCTTGCTTCCTTAGAGTTTAGAAAGCCTGCAATCCTCCCATGCCATGCGTGAAAGGAGGCTCTACCACTGTGTCCTGCATGAAACCCAAGGGCCCATACCCAGAGTATGATAGAGTGGGTTCCCGGGTACAATCCCAGCCCCCTAAACTCCCCCCGCCCGCCTAATGCAGACAGGGCCCGTGCGCTAAGCATAAACAATACCTTTAACAGATGACCCTAACCCTGAACATAACACCCAACCCTGTTCCTATTTCTCCCCTTAACACGTAAACCTCACCGTGCGCCTAACTTTAACCTCTTATCCTAACGTTAATGCATAACACATTTCCTGAGAACAACCCCATCCCATAATTCTAACCCTATCTCCTAGTCATCACTGTGACACCTAATCCCTAACCCTAATTCTAAACCGCTAACCCTAACCGTAACCCTACCTACAACCCTAACACTGACAGTAACCCTTACTTCTAACCCCAACGCTATGCCTAACAAAAACCCTAACCCTTGACCCTAACCCTTCACCCAAACCCCTAAGCCTTACCCTAACCCTTAACCCTAATCCTAATCCTAACCATTAAACCTAACCCTAGCTCTTAAAGCTAAACCTAAACCTTACCCTCACCACTAGACCTAACCCTGACACTAACCTAACACCTAATCCTAACCAGAAACCCTAAAGCTAACCCTGAACCCTATCCCTAACCCTAGCAGTAAACTTTAACCCTAAACCTAAGCCGAACCCGTAACCCTAATCCTATCCTTTTACCCTAAAACTAACCCCTATACCTCACCCGAAATCTAACCCCAATCCTAATTCTAACCATACCCCTTCATAAAACACTAACTCCTAACCGCTAACCCTAACGCTGACCAAAAACCCTAATCACTAATCCCTAACCCTAACGCTTAACCTTTACCCTAACCGTTAACCCTCACCCTAAATCTTAACACTGACCCTAACCTTAACCTTTAACTCTAAGCCTAACCCTTAACCCTACAGTAAGGAAGACCCTTAATGCTAATGGGATCCCTTATCCCTAACCCTAACACTTCAGCTAAAAATAACCCTAACCTTGGATCCTTAAACCTAACCCCTAACACTTACTTTAACCCCAAACCCTAACCCTAATCCTAAGCATTAAACCTAAACCTATCTCTTAACCCTAACGCTAGCCCTTACCATAACGCCTAGATCTAACCCTAAATCTAACCTACCGCCTAATCCTAACCTTAAGCACTAATGCTAACACTAACCCTGAACCCTAAACCTACCCGTAACCCTTAACACTAACTCTATCCGTAAACCTTATCCCTCACTCTAACCATTACCCGCTCCCAAGCATTTAACCCTGACCCTAACCCTAATCCTTAATGCTAACCCTAACACTAAACCCTAACCCTAAGCCCAACACTTATCCCTAATCCTATCCCTTAACCCTAACCCTAACCCTAATGCTACCCCCAAACGTAACCCTATCCGTGACCAGTAAACCTAACCCTAACCTCTAACAGAAACCATAGCACATAACTCTAACCCTAAAACTAACCCTAACCCTAACCCTAACCCTAAACCCTAACTCTTAACCTTAACCCTAAGCGTTAACTCTCACGCTAACCTTTCATCCTAACCCTAATCCTAATCTTCAACCCTAAACCTAACACTTAACCCTAACCCTGTACAAAACCCTAAACCCTCATCTTAACCCTAACCGTAAAACTCAACCCTAAGCCAAAGTGTAACCGTTAAACCTTAGAGTAACCTTTAGCCCTAACCCTAATCCCTAACCCTAAGCCCTCCCCCTAACACTAAACTTCATCCTTAACCCTAACCAGAATCCTAACCCTAAATCTAATTCTCAGACTTCTTGCTTTCTTAGAGTTTAGAAAGCCTGCAATCCTCCCATGCCATGCGTGAAAGGAGGCTCTACCACTGTGTCCTGCATGAAACCCACGGGCCCATACCGAGAGTATGATAGAGTGGGTTCCCGGGTACAATCCCACCCCCTAAACTCCCCCCGCCCGCCTAATGCAGACAGGGCCCGTGCACTAAGCATAAACAATACCTTTAACAGATAACCCTAACCCTGAACATAACACCCAACCCTGTTCCTATTTCTCCCCTTAACACGTAAACCTCACCGTGCGCCTAACTTTAACCTCTTATCCTAACGTTAATGCATAACCCATTTCCTGAGAACAACCCCTATCCCATAATTCTAACCCTATCTCCTAGTCATCACTGTGACACCTAATCCCTAACCCTAATTCTAAACCGCTAACCCTAACCGTAACCCTACCGACAACCCTAACACTGACCGTAACCCTTACTTCTAACCCCAACGCTATGCCTAACAAAAACCCTAACCCTTGACCCTAACCCTTCACCCTAACCCCTAAGCCTTACCCTAACCCTTAACCCTAATCCTAATCCTAACCATTAAACCTAACTGTAGCTCTTAAAACTAACCCTAAACCTTACCCTCACGACTAGACCTAACCCTGACTCTAACCTAACACCTAACCCTAACCAGATCCCCTAAAGCTAACCCTGAACCCTATCCCTAACCCTAGCAGTAAACTTTAACCCTAAACCTCAGCCCAACCCGTAACCCTAATCCTATCCTTTTACCCTAAAACTAACCCCTAAACTTAAACCCTATACCTCACCCTAACTCTAACCCCAATCCTAATTCTAACCGTACCCCTTCATAAAACACTAACTCCTAACCGCTAACCCTAACACTAACCAAAAACCCTAATCACTAATCCCTAACCCTAACGCTTAACCTTTACCCTAACCGTTAACCCTCACCCTCAATCTTAACACTGACCCTAACCTTAACCTTTAACTCTAAGCCTAACCCTTAACCCTACAGGAAGGAAGACCCTTAATGCTAATGGGATCCCTTATCCCTAACCCTAACACTACAGCTTAAAATAACCCTAACCTTTGATCCTTAAACCAATCCCCTAACAATTACTTTAACCCCAAACCCTAACCCTAATCCTAAGCATTAAACCTAACTCTATCTCTTAACCCTAACGCTAGCCCTTACCCTAACGCCTAGATCTAACCCTAAATCTAACCTAACGCCTAATCCTAACCTTAAGCCCTAATGCTAACACTAACCCTGAACCCTAAACCTACCCGTAAACCTTAAAACTAACCCTATCCGTGAACCTTAACCCTGACCCTAACCATTACCCGCACCCAAGCATTTAACCCTGACCCTACCCCTAATCCTTAATGCTAACCCTAACACTAAACCCTAAACCTAAGCCCAACACTTAACCCTAATCCTATCCCTTAACCCTAACTCTAACCCTAACCCTAATGCTAACCCCTAAACGTAACCCTAAACTTGACCAGTAAACCTAACCCTAACCTCTAACACAAACGATAGCACATAACTCTAACCCTAAAACTAACCCTAACCCTAACCCTAAACCCTAACTCTTAACCTTAACCCTAAGCGTTAACTCTCACGCTAACCTTTAATCCTAACCCTAATCCTAATCTTCAACCCTAAACCTAACACTTAACCCTAACCCTATACCAAACCCTAACCCCTCATCTTAACCCTAACCGTAAACCTCAACCCTAAACCAAAGTGTAACCGTTAAACCTAAGAGTAACCTTTAACCCTAACCGTAATCCCTAACCCTAAGCCCTCACCCTAACACTAAACTTCATCCTTAACCCTAACCAGAATCCTAACCCTAAATCTAATTCTCAGACTTCTTGCTTTCTTAGAGTTTAGAAAGCCTGCAATCCTCCCATGCCATGCGTGAAAGGAGGCTCTACCACTCTGTCCTGAATGAAACCCATTGGCCCATACCCAGAGTATGATAGAGTGGGTTCCCGGGTACAATCCCAGCCCCCTTAACTCCCCCCGACCGCCTACTGCAGACAGGGCCCGTGCGCTAAGCATAAACAATACCTTTAACAGATAACCCTAACCCTGAACATAACACCCAACCCTGTTCCTATTTCTCCCCTTAACACGTAAACCTCACGGTGCGCCTAACTTTAACCTCTTATCCTAACGTTAATGCATAACCCATTTCCTGAGAACAACCCCTATCCCATAATTCTAACCCTATCTCCTAGTCATCACTGTGACACCTAATCCCTAACCCTAATTCTAAACCGCTAACCCTAACCGTAACCCTATCTACAACCCTAACACTGACAGTGACTCTTACTTCTAACCCCAACGCTATGCCAAACAAAAACCCTAATTCTTGACCCTAACCCTTCACCCTAACCCCTAAGCCTTACCCTAACCCTTAACCCTAATCCTAATCCTAACCATTAAACCTAACCCTAGCTCTTAAAGCTAACCCTAAACCTTACCCTCACGACTAGACCTAACCCTGACACTAACCTAACACCTAACCCTAACCAGAACCCCTAAAGCTAACCCTGAACCCTATCCCTAACCCTAGCAGTAAACTTTAACCCTAAACCTAAGCCCAACCCGTAACCCTAATCCTATCCTTTTACCCTAAAACTAACCGTAAACCTAACCCCTATAGCTCACCCTAACTCTAACCCCAATCCTAATTCTAACCATACCCCTTCATAAAACACTAACTCCTAACCCCTAACCCTAACACTAACCAAAAACCCTAATCACTAATCCCTAACCCTAACGCTTAACCTTTACCCTACCGTTAACCCTCACCCTAAATCTTAACACTGACCCTAACCTTAAACTTTAACTCTAAGCCTAACCCTTAACCCTACAGTAAGGAAGACCCTTAATGCTAATGGGATCCCTTATCTCTAACCCTAACACTACAGCTAAAAATAACCCTAACCTTTGATCCTTAAACCTAACCCCTAACACTTACTTTAACCCCAAACCCTAACCCTAATCCTAAGCATTAAACCTAACCCTATCTCTTAACCCTAACCCTAGCCCTTACCCTAACGCCTAGATCTAACCCTAAATCTAACCTACCGCCTAATCCTAACCTTAAGCCCTAATGCTAACACTAACCCTGAACCCTAAACCTACCCGTAACACTTAACACTAACCCTATCCGTGAACCTGAACCCTGACCCTAACCATTACCCGGACCCAAGCATTTAACCATGACCCTAACCCTAATCCTTAATGCTAACCTTAACACTATACCCTAACCGTGAGCCCAACACTTAACCCTAATCCTATCCCTTAGACCTAACCCTAACCCTAATGCTAACCCCTAAACGTAACCCTAACCGTGACCAGTAAACCTAACCTAACCTCTAACACAAACCATAGCACATAACTCTAACCCTAAAACTAACCCTAACCCTAACCCTAAACCCTAACTCTTAACCTTAACCCTAAGCGTTAACTCTCACGCTAACCTTTCATCCTAACCCTAATCCTAATCTTCAACCCTAAACCTAACACTTAACCCTAACCCTGTACCAAACCCTAACCCCTCATCTTAATCCTAACCGTAAACCTCAACCCTAAGCCAAAGTGTAACCGTTAAACCTAAGAGTAACCTTTAACCCTAACCCTAATCCCTAACCTTAAGCCCTCACCCTGACACTAAACTTCATCCTTAACCCTAACCAGAATCCTAACCCTAAATCTAATTCTCAGACTTCTTGCTTTCTTAGAGTTTAGAAAGCCTGCAATCCTCCCATGCCATGCGTGAAAGGAGGCTCTACCACTGTGTCCTGCATGAAACCCACGGGCCCATACCCAGAGTATGATAGAGTGGGTTCCCGGGTACAATCCCAGCCCCCTAAACTCCCCCCGCCCGCCTAATGCAGACAGGGCCCGTGCGCTAAGCATAAACAATACCTTTAACAGATAACCCTAACCCTGAACATAACACCCAACCCTGTTCCTATTTCTGCCCTTAAAACGTAAACCTCACCGTGCGCCTAACTTTAACCTCTTATCCTAACGTTAATGCATAACCCATTTCCTGAGAACAACCCCTATCCCATAATTCTAACCCTATCTCCTAGTCATCACTGTGACACCTAATCCCTAACCCTAATTCTAAACCGCTAACCCTAACTGTAACCCTACCTACAACCCTAACACTGACAGGAACCCTTACTTCTAACCCCAACGCTATGCCTAACAAAAACCCTAACCCTTGACCCTAACCATTCACCCTAACCCCTAAGGCTTACCCTAACCCTTAACCCTAATCCTAATCCTAACCATTAAACCTAACCCTAGCTCTTAAAGCTAACCCTAAACCTTACCCTCACGACTAGACCTAACCCTCACACTAACCTAACACCTAACCCTAACCAGAACCCCTAAAGCTAACCCTGAACCCTATCCCTAACCCTAGCAGTAAACTTTAACCCTAAACCTAAGCCCAACCCGTAACCCTAATCCTATCCTTTTACCCTAAAACTAACACCTATACCTCACCCTAACACTAACCCCAATCCTAATTCTAACCATAGTCCTTAATAAAACAATAACTCCTAACCGCTAACCCTAAGACTAACCAAAAAACCCTAATAACTAATCCCTAACCCTAACGCTTAACCTTTACCCTAACCGTTAACCCTCACCCTAAATCTTAACACTAACCCTAACTTTAACCTTTAACTCTAAGCCTAACCGTTAACCCTACAGTAAGGAAGACCCTTAATGCTAATGGGATCCCTTATCCCTAACCCGAACACTACAGCTAAAAATAACCCTAACCTTGGATCCTTAAACCTAACCCCTAACACTTACTTTAACCCCAAACCCTAACCCTAATCCTAAGCTTTAAACCTAAACCTATCTCTTAAACCTAACGCTAGCCCTTACCCTAACGCCTAGATCTAACCCTAAATCTAACCTACCGCCTAATCCTAACTTTAAGCCCTAATGCTAACACTAACCCTGAACCCTAAACCTACCCGTAACCCTTAACACTAACCCTATCCGTGAACCTTAACCCTTACACTAACCATTACCCGCACCCAAGCATTTAACCCTGACCCTAACCCTAATCCTTAATGCTAACCCTAACACTAAACCCTAACCCTAAGCCCAACACTTAACCCTAATCCTATCCCTTAACCCTAACCCTAACCCTAATGCTACCCCCTAAACGTAACCCTAACCGTGACCAGTAAACCTAACCCTAACCTCTAACACAAACCATAGCACACAACTCTAAACCTAAAACTTACCCTAACCCTAACCCTAACCCTAAACCCTAACTCTTAACCTTAACACTAAGCATTAACTCTCACGCTAACCTTTAATCCTAACCCTAATCCTAATCTTCAACCCTAAACCTAACACTTAACCCTAACCCTGTACCAAACCCTAACCCCTCATCTTAACCCTAACCGTAAACCTCAACCCTAAACCAAAGTGTAACCGTTAAACCTAAGAGTAACCTTTAACCCTAACCCTAATCCCTAACCCTAAGCCCTCACCCTAACACTAAACTTCATCCTTAACCCTAACCAGAATCCTAACCCTAAATTTAATTCTCAGACTTCTTGCTTTCTTAGAGTTTAGAAAGCCTGCAATCCTCCCATGCCATGCGTGAAAGGAGGCTCTACCCCTGTGTCCTGCATGAAACACACGGGCCCATACCCAGAGTATGATAGAGTGGGTTCCCGGGTACAATCCCAGCCCCCTAAACTCCCCCCGCCCGCCTAATGCAGACAGGGCCCGTGCGCTAAGCATAAACAATACCTTTAACAGATAACCCTAACCCTGAACATAACACCCAACCCTGTTCCTATTTCTACCCTTAACACGTAAACCTCACCGTGCGCCTAACTTTAACCTCTTATCCTAACGTTAATGCATAACCCATTTCCTGAGAACAACCCCATCCCATAATTCTAACCCTATCTGCTAGTCATCACTGTGACACCTAATCCCTAACCCTAATTCTAAACCGCTAACCCTAACCGTAACCCTACCTACAACCCTAACACTGACAGTAACCCTTACTTCTAACCCCAACGCTATGCCTAACAAAAACCCTAACGCTTGACCCTAACCCTTCACCCTAACCCCTAAGCCTTACCCTAACCCTTAACCCTAATCCTAATCCTAACCATTAAACCTAACCCTAGCTCTTAAAGCTAACCCTAAACCTTACCCTCACGACTAGACCTAACCCTGACACTAACCTAACACCTAACCCTAACCAGAACCCCTAAAGCTAACCCTGAACCCTATTCATAACCCTAGCAGTAAACTTTAAACCTAAACCTAAGCCCAACCCGTAACCCTAATCCTATCCTTTTACCCTAAAACTAACCCCTAATCCTAACCCCTATACCTCACCCTAACTCTAACCCCAATCCTAATTCTAACCATACCCCTTCATAAAACACTAACTCCTAACCGCTAACCCTAACACTAACAAAAAACCCTAATCACTAATCCCTAACCCTAACGCTTAACTTTTACCCTAAACGTTAACCCTCACCCTAAATCTTAACACTGACCCTAACCTTAACCTTTAACTCTAAGCCTAACCCTTAACCCTACAGTAAGGAAGACCCTTAATGCTAATGGGATCCCTTATCCCTAACCCTAACACTACAGCTAAAAATAACCCTAACCTTGGATGCTTAAACCTAACCCCTAACACTTACTTTAACCCCAAACCCTAACCCTAATCCTAAGCATTAAACCTAACCCTATCTCTTAACCCTAACGCTAGCCCTTACCCTAACGCCTAGATCTAACCCTAAATCTAACCTACCGCCTAATCCTAACCTTAAGCCCTAATGCTAACACTAACCATGAACCCTAAAGCTACCCATAACACTTAACACTAACCCTATCCGTGAACCTAAACCTGACCCTAACCATTACCCGCACCCAAGCATTTAACCCTGACCCTAACCCTAATCCTTAATGCTAACCTTAACACTAAACCCTAACCCTAAGCCCAACAATTAACCCTAATCCTATCCCTTAACCCTAACCCTAACCCTAATGCTAAACCCTAAACGTAACCCTAACCGTGACCAGTAAACCTAACCCTAACCTCTAACACAAACCATAGCACATAACTCTAACCCTAAAACTAACCCTAACCCTAACCATAAACTCTAACACTTAACCTTAACCCTAAGCGTTAACTCTCACGCTAACCTTTAATCCTAACCCTAATCCTAATCTTCAACCCTAAACCTAACACTTAACCCCAACCCTGTACCAAACCCTAACCCCTCATCTTAACCCTAACCGTAAACCTCAACCCTAAACCAAAGTGTAACCGTTAAAACTAAGAGTAACCTTTAACCCTAACCCTAATCCCCAACCCTATGCCCTCACCCTAACACTAAACTTCATCCTTAACCCTAACCAGAATCCTAACCCTAAATCTAATTCTCAGACTTCTTGCTTTCTTAGAGTTTAGAAAGCCTGCAATCCTCCCATGCCATGCGTGAAAGGAGGCTCTACCACTGTGTCTTGCATGAAACCCACGGGCACATACCCAGCGTATGATAGAGTGGGTTCCCGGGTACAATCCCAGCCCCCTAAACTCCCCCCGCCCGCCTAATGGAGACAGGGCCCGTGCGCTAAGCATAAACAATACCTTTAACAGATAACCCTAACCCTGAACATAACACCCAACCCTGTTCCTATTTCTCCCCTTAACACGTAAACCTCACCGTGCGCCTAACTTTAACCTCTTATCCTAACGTTAATGCATAACTCATTTCCTGAGAACAACCCCTATCCCATCATTCTAACCCTATCTGCTAGTCATCACTGTGACACCTAATCCCTAACCCTAATTCTAAACCACTAACCCTAACCGTAACCCTACCTACAACCCTAACACTGACAGTAACCCTTACCTCTAACCCCAACGCTATGCCTAACAAAAACCCTAACCCTTGAACCTAACCCTTCACCCTAAACCCTAAGCCTTACCCTAACCCTTAACCCTAATCCTAATCCTAACCATTAAACCTAACCCTAGCTCTTAAAGCTAACCCTAAACCTTACCCTCACGACTAGACCTAACCCTGACACTAACCTAACACCTAACCCTATCCAGAACCCCTGAAGCTAACCCTGAACCCTATCCCTAACCCTAGCAGTAAACTTTAACCCTAAACCTAAGCCCAACCCGTAACCCTAATCCTATCCTTTTACCCTAAAACTAACCCCTAAACCTAACCCCTATACCTCACCCTAACTCTAACCCCAATCCTAATTCTAACCATACCCCTTCATAAAACACTAACTCCTAACCGCTAACCCTAACACTAACCAAAAACCCTAATCACTAATCCCTAACCCTAACGCTTAACCTTTACCCTAACCGTTAACCCTCACCCTAAATCTTAACACTGACCCTAACCTTAACCTTTAACTCTAAGCCTAACCCTTAACCCTACAGTAAGGAAGACCCTTAATGCTAATGGGATCCCTTATCCCTAACCCTAACACTACAGCTAAAAATAACCCTAACCTTGGATCCTTAAACCTAACCCCTAACACTTACCTTAACCCCAAACCCTAAGCCTAATCCTAAGCATTAAACCTAACCCTATCTCTTAACCCTAAGGCTAGCCCTTACCCTAACGCCTAGATCTAACCCTAAATCTAACCTACCGCCTAATCCTAACCTTAAGCCCTAATGCTAACACTAACCCTGAACCCTAAAACTACCCGTAACCCTTAACACTAACCCTATCCGTCAACCTAAACCCTGACCCTAACCGTTACCCGCACCCAAGCATTTACCCCTGACCGTAACCCTAATCCTTAATGCTAAGCTTAACACTAAACCCTAACCCTAAGCCCAACACTTAACCCTAATCCTATACCTTAACCCTAACCCTAACCCTAACCCTAATGCTAACCTCTAAACGTAACCCTAACCGTGACCAGTAAACCTAACCCTAACCTCTAACACAAACCATAGCACATAACTCTAACCCTAAAACTAACCCTAACCCTAAACCCTAACTCTTAACCTTAACCCTAAGCGTTAACTCTCACGCTAACCTTTAATCCTAACCCTAATCCTAATCTTTAACCCTAAACCTAACACTTAACCCTAACCCTGTACCAAAACCTAACCCCTCATCTTAACCCTAACCGTAAACATCAACCCTAAACCAAAGTGTAACCATTAAACCTAAGAGTAACCTTTAACCCTAACCCTAATCCCTAACCCTAAGCCCTCACCCTAACACTAAACTTCATCCTTAACCCTAACCATAATCCTAACCCTAAATCTAATTCTCAGACTTCTTGCTTTCTTAGATTTTAGAAAGCCGGCCGGGCGTGGTGGCTCACGCCTGTAATCCTAGCACTCTGGGAGGCCGAGGCGGGTGGATTGCTCAAGGTCAGGAGTTCGAAACCAGCCTGAGTGAGACCCTGTCTCTACTAAAAATAGAAAGACATTATATGGACAACTAAAAATCTATATAGAAAAAATTAGCCGGGCATAGTGGCGCATGCCTGTAATCCCAGCTACTCGGGAGGCTGAGGCAGGAGGATCGCTTAAGCTGAGGAGTCTGAGGATTCTGTGAGCTAAGCTGACGCCACGGCACTCACTCTAGCCTTGGCAACAAAGTGAGACGCTGTCTCAACAAAAAAAAAAAAAAAAAAAAAAAAGAAAGCCTGCAATCCTCCCATGCCATGCGTGAAAGGAGGCTCTACCACTGTGTCCTGCATGAAACCCACGGGCCCATACCCAGAGTATGATAGAGTGGGTTCCCGGGTACAATCCCAGCCCCCTAAACTCCCCCCGCCCGCCTAATGCAGACAGGGCCCGTGCGCTAAGCATAAACAATACCTTTAACAGATAACCCTAACCCTGAACATAACACCCAAACCTGTTCCTATTTCTCCCCTTAACACGTAAACCTCACCGTGCGCCTAACTTTAACCTCTTATCCTAACGTTAATGCATAACCCATTTCCTGAGAACAACCCCTATCCCATAATTCTAACCCTATCTCCTAGTCATCACTGTGACACCTAATCCCTAACCCTAATTCTAAACTGCTAACCCTAACCATAACCCTACCTACAACCCTAACACTGACAGTAACCCTTACTTCTAACCCCAACGCTATGCCTAACAAAAACCCTAACCCTTGACCCTAACCCTTCACCCTAACCCCTAAGCCTTACCCTAACCCTTAACCCTAATCCTAATTCTAACCATTAAACCTAACCCTAGCTCTTAAAGCTAACCCTAAACCTTACCCTGACTACTAGACCTAACCCTGACACTAACCTAACACCTAACCCTAACCAGAACCCCTAAAGCTAACCCTGAACCCTATCCCTAACCCTAGCAGTAAACTTTAACCCTAAACCTAAGCCCAACCCGTAACCCTAATCCTATCCTTTTACCCTAAAACTAACCCCTAAACCTAACCCCTATACCTCACCCTAACTCTAACCCCAATCCTAATTCTAACCATACCCCTTCATAAAACACTAACTCCTAACCGCTAACCCTAACACTAACCAAAAACCCTAATCACTAATCCCTAACCCTAACGCTTAACCTTTACCCCAACCGTTAACCCTCACCCTAAATCTTAACACTGACCCTAACCTTAACCTTTAACTCTAAGCCTAACCCTTAACCCTACAGTAAGGAAGACCCTTAATGCTAATGGGATCCCTTATCCCTAACCCTAACACTACAGCTAAAAATAACCCTAACCTTTGATCCTTAAACCTAACCCCTAACACTTACTTTAACCCCAAACCCTAACCCTAATGCTAAGCATTAAACCTAACCCTATCTCTTAACCCTAACGCTAGCCCTTACCCTAACGCCTACATCTAACCCTAAATCTAACCTACCGCCTAATCCTAACCTTAAGCCCTAATGCTAACACTAACCCTGAACCCTAAACCTACCCGTAACCCTTAACACTAACCCTATCCGTGAACCTTAACCCTGACCCTAACCATTACCCGCACCCAAGCATTTAACCCTGACCCTAACCCTAATCCTTAATGCTAACCCTAACACTAAACCCTAACCCTAAGCCCAACACTTAACCCTAATCCTATCCCTTAACCCTAACCCTAACCCTAATGCTACCCCCTAAACGTAACCCTAACCGTGACCAGTAAACCTAACCCTAACCTCTAAAACAAACCATAGCACATAACTCTAACCCTAAAACTAACCCTAACCCTAAACCTCACCCTAAACCCTAACTTTTAACCTTAACCCTAAGCGTTAACTCTCACGCTAACCTTTAATCCTAACCCTAATCCATTTCTTCAACCCTAAACCTAACACTTAACCCTAACCCTGTACCAAACCCTAACCCCTCATCTTAACCCTAACCGTAAACCTCAACCCTAAACCAAAGTGTAACCGTTAAACCTAAGAGTAACCTTTAACCCTAACCCTAATCCCTAACCCTAAGCCCTCACCCTAACACTAAACTTCATCCTTAACCCTAACCATAATCCTAACCCTGAATCTAATTCTCAGACTTCTTGCTTTCTTAGAGTTTAGAAAGCCTGCAATCCTCCCATGCCATGCGTGAAAGGAGGCTCTACCACTGTGTCCTGCATGAAACCCACGGGCCCATACCCAGAGTATGATAGAGTGGGTTCCCGGGTACAATCCCAGCCCCCTAAACTCCCCCCGCCCGCCTAATGCAGACAGGGCCCGTGCGCTAAGCATAAACAATACCTTTAACAGATAACCCTAACCCTGAACATAACACCCAACCCTGTTCCTATTTCTCCCCTTAACACGTAAACCTCACCGTGCGCCTAACTTTAACCTCTTATCCTAACGTTAATGCATAACCCATTTCCTGAGAACAACCCCATCCCATAATTCTAACCCTATCTCCTAGTCATCACTGTGACACCTAATCCCTAATCCTAATTCTAAACCGCTAACCCTAACCGTAACCCTACCTACAACCCTAACACTGACAGTAACCCTTACTTCTAACCCCAACGCTATGCCTAACAAAAACCCTAACCCTTGACCCTAACCCTTCACCCTAACCCCTAACCCTAACCCTAAGCCTAACCCTAAATCTTATTCTCAGACTTCTTGCTTTCTTAGAGTTTATTTTTTTTTATAGTTAACAATAGTTTATTATTGCTATGTATAATTTATTATATATTTCAAAGTAGCCAGAAGATAAATCTTTGAGGTGAAGTATATCCCAATTACTCTGATTCGTTCATTACACATTGTATACGAGTATCAAAATATCACATGTACCCCCAAAATATGAACTATTATATATCTATTTTTAAAAAGTGATTTAAAAAACTTGATCACTTCTTCATTTCAACAGATGTCTTGCCCTGCACCTAGCTCAGTACTTCTGGTGCTAGTCACATCACCTAGCTCACAGCAAGTACTCAATAAATACACTGGGGGAGCGGAAGACTAGACGGGTGGAATGATGCCCATCTGGGTGTAGTTTTATCTCAGGGTAGCTTGCTGTTCCAGGGTGTATGCATGAGAGGATAGGGGAGCCCATAGGAAAGGTTCAAGACTGATTAATTAATGTATTTTCCCCCTATAGCACCTGGACTATGGTCTCATACATAATAAGAGTTTAATAAATGTATGCTGAGTGAAAGAAGATAAGCTTTGACCAGAAATATGAGTCCAAGGGTTCAGTTTTTCCCATGAAATTTTTTTTTTTTTTTAAAGACACAGATTTGGCCGATTTATTAGCAGCAATATTCTAAGATAACCCTAATTTACAGTTTGTAAATGTGTTTTTCTTTTTTTTTTTTTTTTTTTTTTGTATTTCAATGAAAAGTGTACTGGTTTTATTGCAAACTATTTTCTTTCTTTTTTTTTTTTTCTAACAGTATATCTTGTTAGATACAGTATGTCCTCATAATGTATACATTATTTCTTGTACAATGATATGAAATAATATGGGAAATATTCATGATAAATTATTAAGTGAACAGTGCAAGTTAAAAACAATAGTTTCATATTTTTTCCCCACCCCCCCTTTCCCGAGTCAGCACCTTCAAGTGTTACCACTCCCCAAACGGTGTGCAATGCACTCATTGTGTAGGCATACCCCCATCCCCTCCCCCACCCCCCACCTCAAACTCTCACTTTTTGCTGATGATATGATGTTATATCTGGAAAACCCCCAGGATTCAACCAAGAGACTCCTGGAATTGATTAACGAATACAGCAAAGTCTCAGACTACAAAATTAATATACACAAATCAGAGGCATTTATATATGCCAATAACAGTCAATCGGAAAACCAAATTAAAGACTCAATACCCTTCAAAATAGCAACAAAGAAAATAAAATATCTAGGTATATATCTAACTAAAGAGGTAAAGGACCTCTATAAGGAAAACTATGAAACACTGAGAAAAGAAATAGCAGAACTTGCAAATAGATGGAAAAATATACCATGCTCGTGGATCGGAAGAATCAACATTGTTAAAATGTCTATACTACCCAAAGTGATCTACAAATTCAATGCAATCCCTATTAAATTACCAACATCATTCTTTACAGACATAGAGAAAATAATTATACAATTTGTATGGAATCAAAGAAGACCCCGTATAGCAAAAGCAATTTTAAGCAATAAAAACAAAATGGGAGGTATTAATTTGCCAGACCTCAAACTATACTACAAGGCCGTGGTTCTTAAAACAGCCTGGTATTGGCACAAGTGCAGGGACACAGACCAGTGGAACACAACAGAAAATCCAAATATAGAACCATCCTCATATAGTCACCTAATTTTTGACAAAGCGGGAAAGAATATACTCCGGGGACAAGAATCCCTATTCAACAAATGGTGCTGGGAGAATTGGTTAGCCACTTGCAGAAGACTGAAACAGGACCCACAGCTTTCACCTCTCACAAAAATCAAATCACGGTGGATAACGGACTTAAACCTTAGGCGTGATACAATCAGAATTCTAGAAGAAAATGTAGGAAAGACTCTTACAGACATTGGCCTAGGCAGAGAATTTATGAAGAAGACCCCCAAGGCAATCACAGCAGCAACAAAAATAAATGAATGGGACATGATTAAACTAAAAAGCTTCTGCACAGCCAAAGAAACAGTCCAGAGAATAAACAGATCACCTACGGAATGGGAAAAAAATTTTGCATACTACACATCAGATAAAGGACTGATAACAAGAATCTATTTAGAACTCAGGAAAATCAGCAAGAAAAAATCAAGCAACCCTATCAAAAAGTGGGCAAAGGACATGAATAGAAATTTTTCAAAAGAAGATATAAAAATGGCTAACAAACATATGAAAAAGTGTTCAACATCTCTAATCATCAGGGAAATGCAAATCAAAACCACAATGAGATATCACTTAACCCCAGTGAGAATGGCCTTTATCAAAAAAACCCAAAACAACACATGTTGGCGTGGGTGTGGAGAGACAGGAACACTAATACACTGCTGGTGGGACTGCAAACTAGTGCAACCCCTGTGGAAAGCATTATGGAGGTATCTTAAACAGATTCAAGTAGACCTGCCATTTGACCCAGCAATCCCATTACTGGGCATATACCCAAAGGAAAAAAGGTCATTCTGTAACAAAGGCACGTGTACCCAAATGTTTATAGCAGCCCAATTCACAATAGCAAAGATGTGGAAACAACCCAAATGCCCATCAATACATGATTGGATTAGTAAACTGTGGTATATGTATACCATGGAATATTACTCAGCTATAAGGAATGATGAAGATACGACATCTCTATGGTTCTCCTGGAGAGAGTTGGAACCCATTATATTAAGTGAAGTATCCGAAGAATGGAAAAACAAGCATCACATGTACTCACCAGAAAATTGGTTTCCTTGATCATCACCTAAATACAAATCTGGAAACGACACCAATTGGACATCAGACTGAGGTGGGGGGTGGGGGAGGGGATGGGGGTATGCCTACACAATGAGTGCATTGCGCACCGTTTGGGGAGTGGTAACACTTGAAGGTGCTGACTCGGGAAAGGGGGGGTGGGGAAAAAAATATGAAACTATTGTTTTTAACTTGCACTGTTCACTTAATAATTTATCATGAACATTTCCCATATTATTTCATATCATTGTACAAGAAATAATGTATACATTATGAGGACATACTGTATCTAACAAGATATACTGTTAGACTCTTTGATTCTGTAAAATTAAATTAAAAAAAAAAGGAAAAAAAAAAAAACAAACAGATAACCCTAACCCCGAACATAACACCCAACCCTGTTCCTATTTCTCACCTTAACACGTAAACCTGACCGTGCTCCTAACTTTAACCTCTTATGCTAATGTTAATGCATACCCATTTCCTGAGAACAACCCCTATCCCATAATTCTAACCCTATCTCCTAGTCATCACTGTGACACCTAATCCCTAACCCTAATTCTAAACCGCTAACCCTAACCGTAACCCTACCTACAACCCTAACACTGACAGTAACCTTTACTTCTAACCCCAACGCTATGCCTGAAAAAACCCTAACCCTTGACCCTAACCCTTCACCCTAACCCATAAGCCTTACCCTAACCCTTAACCCTAATCCTAATCCTAACCATTAAACCTAACCCTAGCTCTTAAAGCTAACCCTAAACCTTACCCTCACGACTAGACCTAACCCTGACACTAACCTAACACCTAACCCTAACCAGAACCCCTAAAGCTAACCCTGAACCCTATCCCTAACCCCAGCAGTAAACTTTAACCCTAAACCTAAGCCCAACCCGTAACCCTAATCCTATCCTTTTACCCTAAAACTAACCCCTAAACCTAACCCCTATACCTCACCCTAACTCTAAACCCAATCCTAATTCTAACCATACCCCTTCATAAAACACTAACTCCTAACCGCTAACACGAACACTAACCAAAAACCCTAATCACTAATCCCTAACCCTAACACTTAACCTTTACGCTGATCGTTAACCCTCACCCTAAATCTTAACACTGACCCTAACCTTAACCTTTAACTCTAAACCTAACCCTTAACCCTACAGTAAGGAAGACCCTTAATGCTAATGGGATCCCTTATCCCTAACCCTAACACTACAGCTAAAAATAAGCCTAATCTTTGATCCTTAAACCTAACCCCTAACACTTACTTTAACCCCAAACCCTAACCCTAATCCTAAGCATTAAACCTAACCCTATCTCTTAACCCTAACGCTAGCCCTTACCCTAACGCCTAGATCTAACCCTAAATCTAACCTACCGCCTAATCCTAACCTTAAGCCCTAATGCTAACACTAACCCTGAACCCTCAACCTGCCCGTAACCCTTAACACTAACCCTATCCGTCAACCTAAACCCTGACCCTAACCGTTACCCGCACCCAAGCATTTAACCCTGACCCGAACCCTAATCCTTAATGCTAACCTTAACACTAAAACCCAACCCTAAGCCCAACACTTAACCCTAATCCTATCCCTTAAGCCTAACCCTAACCCTAACCCTAATGCTAACCCCTAAACGTAACCCTAACCTTGACCAGTAAACCTAACCCTAACCTCTAACACAAACCATAGCACATAACTCTAACCCTAAAACTAACCCTAACCCTAACCCTAAACCCTAACTCTTAACCTTAACCCTAAGCGTTAACTGTCACGCTAACCTTTAATCCTAACCCTCATCCTAATCTTCAACCCTAAACCTAACACTTAATCCTAACACTGTACCAAACCGTAACCCCTCATCTTAACCCTAACCGTAAACCTCAACCCTAAACCAAAGTGTAACCGTTAAACCTAAGAGTAACCTTTAACCCTATACCTATTCCCTAACCCTAAGCCCTCACCCTAACACTAAACTTCATCCTTAACCCTAACCAGAATCCTAACCCTAAATCTAATTCTCAGACTTCTTGCTTTCTTAGAGTTTAGAAAGCCTGCAATCCTCCCATGCAATGCGTGAAAGGAGGCTCTACCACTGTGTCCTGCATGAAACCCACGGGCCCATACCCAGAGTATGATAGAGTGGGTTCCCGGGTACAATCCCAGCCCCCTAAACTCCCCCCGCCCGCCTAATGCAGACAGGGCCCGTGCGCTAAGCATAAACAATACATTTAACAGATAACCCTAACCCTGAACATAACACCCAACCCTGTTCCTATTTCTCCCCTTAACACGTAAACCTCACCGTGCGCGTAACTTTAACCTCTTATCCTAACGTTAATGCATAACCCATTTCCTGAGAACAACCCCTATCCCATAATTCTAACCCTATCTCCTAGTCATCACTGTGACACCTAATCCCTAACCCTAATTCTAAACCGCTAACCCTAACCGTAACCCTACCTACAACCCTAACACTGACAGTAACCCTTACTTCTAACCCCAACGCTATGCCTAACAAAAACCCTAACCCTTGATCCTAACCCTTCACCCTAACCCCTAAGCCTTACCCTAACCCTTAACCCTAATCCTAATCCTAACCATTAAACCTAACCCTAGCTCTTAAAGCTAACCCTAAACCTTACCCTCACGACTAGACCTAACCCTGACACTAACCTAACACCTAACCCTAACCAGAACCCCTAAAGCTAACCCTGAACCCTATCCCTAACCCTAGCAGTAAACTTTAACCCTAAACCTAAGCCCAACCCGTAACCCTAATTCTATCCTTTTACCCTAAACCTAACCCCTAAACCTAACCCCTATACCTCACCCTAACTCTAACCCCATTCCTAATTCTAACCATACCCCTTCATAAAACACTAACTCCTAACCGCTAACCCTAACACTAACCAAAAACCCTAATAACTAATCCCTAACCCTAACGATTAAACTTTACACTAACCGTTAACCCTCACCCTAAATCTTAACCCTGACCCTAACCTTAACCTTTAACTCTAAGGCTAACCCTTAACCCTACAGTAAGGAAGACCCTTAATGCTAATGGGATCCCTTATCCCTAACCCTAACACTACAGCTAAAAATAACCCTAACCTTGGATCCTTAAACCTAACCCCTAACACTTACTTTAACCCCAAATCCTAACCCTAATCGTAAGCATTAAACCTAAGCCTATCTCTTAACCCTAACGCTAGCCGTTACCCTAACGCCTAGATCTAACCCTAAATCTAACCTACCACCTAATCCTAACCTTAAGCACTAATGCTAACACTAACCCTGAACCCTAAACCTACCCGTAACACTTAACACTAACCCTATCCGTGAACCTTAACCCTGACCCTAACCATTACCCGCACCCAAGCATTTAACCCTGACCCTAACCCTAATCCTTAATGCTAACCCTAACACTAAACCCTAACCCTAAGCCCAACACTTAACCCTAATCCTATCCCTTAACCCTAACCCTAACCCGAACCCTAATGCTAACCCCTAAACGTAACCCTAACCGTGACCAGTAAACCTAACCCTAACCTCTAACACAAACCATAGCACATAACTCTAACCCTAAAACTAACCCTAACCCTAAACCCTAACTCTTAACCTTAACCCTAAGCGTTAACTCTCACGCTAACCTTTAATCCTAACCCTAATCCTAATCTTCAACCCTAAACCTAACACTTAACCCTAACCCTGTACCAAAACCTAACCCCTCATCTTAACCCTAACCGTAAACATCAACCCTAAACCAAAGTGTAACCATTAAACCTAAGAGTAACCTTTAACCCTAACCCTAATCCCTAACCCTAAGCCCTCACCCTAACACTAAACTTCATCCTTAACCCTAACCATAATCCTAACCCTAAATCTAATTCTCAGACTTCTTGCTTTCTTAGATTTTAGAAAGCCGGCCGGGCGTGGTGGCTCACGCCTGTAATCCTAGCACTCTGGGAGGCCGAGGCGGGTGGATTGCTCAAGGTCAGGAGTTCGAAACCAGCCTGAGTGAGACCCTGTCTCTACTAAAAATAGAAAGACATTATATGGACAACTAAAAATCTATATAGAAAAAATTAGCCGGGCATAGTGTCGCATGCCTGTAATCCCAGCTACTCGGGAGGCTGAGGCAGGAGGATCGCTTAAGCTGAGGAGTCTGAGGATTCTGTGAGCTAAGCTGACGCCACGGCACTCACTCTAGCCTTGGCAACAAAGTGAGACGCTGTCTCAACAAAAAAAAAAAAAAAATAAAAAAAGAAAGCCTGCAATCCTCCCATGCCATGCGTGAAAGGAGGCTCTACCACTGTGTCCTGCATGAAACCCATGGGCCCATACCCAGAGTATGATAGAGTGGGTTCCCGGGTACAATCCCAGCCCCCTAAACTCCCCCCGCCCGCCTAATGCAGACAGGGCCCGTGCGCTAAGCATAAACAATACCTTTAACAGATAACCCTAACCCTGAACATAACACCCAAACCTGTTCCTATTTCTCCCCTTAACACGTAAACCTCACCGTGCGCCTAACTTTAACCTCTTATCCTAACGTTAATGCATAACCCATTTCCTGAGAACAACCCCTATCCCATAATTCTAACCCTATCTCCTAGTCATCACTGTGACACCTAATCCCTAACCCTAATTCTAAACCGCTAACCCTAACCGTAACCCTACCTACAACCCTAACACTGACAGTAACCCTTACTTCTAACCCCAACGCTATGCCTAACAAAAACCCTAACCCTTGACCCTAACCCTTCACCCTAACCCCTAAGCCTTACCCTAACCCTTAACCCTAATCCTAATTCTAACCATTAAACCTAACCCTAGCTCTTAAAGCTAACCCTAAACCTTACCCTGACTACTAGACCTAACTCTGACACTAACCTAACACCTAACCCTAACCAGAACCCCTAAAGCTAACCCTGAACCCTATTCATAACCCTAGCAGTAAACTTTAACCCTAAACCTAAGCCCAACCCGTAACCCTAATCCTATCCTTTTACCCTAAAACTAACCCCTAAACCTAACCCCTATACCTCACCCTAACTCTAACCCCAATCCTAATTCTAACCATACCCCTTCATAAAACACTAACTCCTAACCGCTAACCCTAACACTAACCAAAAACCCTAATCACTAATCCCTAACCCTAACGCTTAACCTTTACCCCAACCGTTAACCCTCACCCTAAATCTTAACACTGACCCTAACCTTAACCTTTAACTCTAAGCCTAACCCTTAACCCTACAGTAAGGAAGACCCTTAATGCTAATGGGATCCCTTATCCCTAACCCTAACACTACAGCTAAAAATAACCCTAACCTTTGATCCTTAAACCTAACCCCTAACACTTACTTTAACCCCAAACCCTAACCCTAATGCTAAGCATTAAACCTAACCCTATCTCTTAACCCTAACGCTAGCTCTTACCCTAACGCCTACATCTAACCCTAAATCTAACCTACCGCCTAATCCTAACCTTAAGCCCTAATGCTAACACTAACCCTGAACCCTAAACCTACCCGTAACCCTTAACACTAACCCTATCCGTGAACCTTAACCCTGACCCTAACCATTACCCGCACCCAAGCATTTAACCCTGACCCTAACCCTAACCCTTAATGCTAACCCTAACACTAAACCCTAACCCTAAGCCCAACACTTAACCCTAATCCTATCCCTTAACCCTAACCCTAACCCTAATGCTACCCCCTAAACGTAACCCTAACCGTGACCAGTAAACCTAACCCTAACCTCTAACACAAACCATAGCACATAACTCTAACCCTAAAACTAACCCTAACCCTAAACCTCACCCTAAACCCTAACTTTTAACCTTAACCCTAAGCGTTAACTCTCACGCTAACCTTTAATCCTAACCCTAATCCATTTCTTCAACCCTAAACCTAACACTTAACCCTAACCCTGTACCAAACCCTAACCCCTCATCTTAACCCTAACCGTAAACCTCAACCCTAAACCAAAGTGTAACCGTTAAACCTAAGAGTAACCTTTAACCCTAACCCTAATCCCTAACCCTAAGCCCTCACCCTAACACTAAACTTCATCCTTAACCCTAACCATAATCCTAACCCTGAATCTAATTCTCAGACTTCTTGCTTTCTTAGAGTTTAGAAAGCCTGCAATCCTCCCATGCCATGCGTGAAAGGAGGCTCTACCACTGTGTCCTGCATGAAACCCACGGGCCCATACCCAGAGTAGGATAGAGTGGGTTCCCGGGTACAATCCCAGCCCCCTAAACTCCCCCCGCCCGCCTAATGCAGACAGGGCCCGTGCGCTAAGCATAAACAATACCTTTAACAGATAACCCTAACCCTGAACATAACACCCAACCCTGTTCCTATTTCTCCCCTTAACACGTAAACCTCACCGTGCGCCTAACTTTAACCTCTTATCCTAACGTTAATGCATAACCCATTTCCTGAGAACAACCCCATCCCATAATTCTAACCCTATCTCCTAGTCATCACTGTGACACCTAATCCCTAATCCTAATTCTAAACCGCTAACCCTAACCGTAATCCTACCTACAACCCTAACACTGACAGTAACCCTTACTTCTAACCCCAACGCTATGCCTAACAAAAACCCTAACCCTTGACCCTAACCCTTCACCCTAACCCCTAACCCTAACCCTAAGCCTAACCCTAAATCTTATTCTCAGACTTCTTGCTTTCTTAGAGTTTATTTTTTTTTATAGTTAACAATAGTTTATTATTGCTATGTATAATTTATTATATATTTCAAAGTAGCCAGAAGATAAATCTTTGAGGTGAAGTATATCCCAATTACTCTGATTCGTTCATTACACATTGTATACGAGTATCAAAATATCACATGTACCCCCAAAATATGAACTATTATATATCTATTTTTAAAAAGCGATTTAAAAAACTTGATCACTTCTTCATTTCAACAGATGTCTTGCCCTGCACCTAGCTCAGTACTTCTGGTGCCAGTCACATCACCTAGCTCACAGCAAGTACTCAATAAATACACTGGGGGAGCGGAAGACTAGACGGGTGGAATGATGCCCATCTGGGTGTAGTTTTATCTCAGGGTAGCTTGCTGTTCCAGGGTGTATGCATGAGAGGATAGGGGAGCCCATAGGAAAGGTTCAAGACTGATTAATTAATGTATTTTCCCCCTATAGCACCTGGACTATGGTCTCATACATAATAAGAGTTTAATAAATGTATGCTGAGTGAAAGAAGATAAGCTTTGACCAGAAATATGAGTCCAAGGGTTCAGTTTTTCCCATGAAATTTTTTTTTTTTTTAAAGACACAGATTTGGCCGATTTATTAGCAGCAATATTCTAAGATAACCCTAATTTACAGTTTGTAAATGTGTTTTTCTTTTTTTTTTTTTTTTTTTTTTTTTGTATTTCAATGAAAAGTGTACTGGTTTTATTGCAAACTATTTTCTTTCTTTTTTTTTTTTTTTCTAAGAGTATATCTTGTTAGATACAGTATGTCCTCATAATGTATACATTATTTCTTGTACAATGATATGAAATAATATGGGAAATATTCATGATAAATTATTAAGTGAACAGTGCAAGTTAAAAACAATAGTTTCATATTTTTTCCCCACCCCCCCTTTCCCGAGTCAGCACCTTCAAGTGTTACCACTCCCCAAACGGTGTGCAATGCACTCATTGTGTAGGCATACCCCCATCCCCTCCCCCACCCCCCACCTCAAACTCTCACTTTTTGCTGATGATATGATGTTATATCTGGAAAACCCCCAGGATTCAACCAAGAGACTCCTGGAATTGATTAACGAATACAGCAAAGTCTCAGACTACAAAATTAATATACACAAATCAGAGGCATTTATATATGCCAATAACAGTCAATCGGAAAACCAAATTAAAGACTCAATACCCTTCAAAATAGCAACAAAGAAAATAAAATATCTAGGTATATATCTAACTAAAGAGGTAAAGGGCCTCTATAAGGAAAACTATGAAACACTGAGAAAAGAAATAGCAGAACTTGCAAATAGATGGAAAAATATACCATGCTCGTGGATCGGAAGAATCAACATTGTTAAAATGTCTATACTACCCAAAGTGATCTACAAATTCAATGCAATCCCTATTAAATTACCAACATCATTCTTTACAGACATAGAGAAAATAATTATACAATTTGTATGGAATCAAAGAAGACCCCGTATAGCAAAAGCAATTTTAAGCAATAAAAACAAAATGGGAGGTATTAATTTGCCAGACCTCAAACTATACTACAAGGCCGTGGTTCTTAAAACAGCCTGGTATTGGCACAAGTGCAGGGACACAGACCAGTGGAACACAACAGAAAATCCAAATATAGAACCATTCTCATATAGTCACCTAATTTTTGACAAAGCGGGAAAGAATATACTCCGGGGACAAGAATCCCTATTCAACAAATGGTGCTGGGAGAATTGGTTAGCCACTTGCAGAAGACTGAAACAGGACCCACAGCTTTCACCTCTCACAAAAATCAAATCACGGTGGATAACAGACTTAAACCTTAGGCGTGATACAATCAGAATTCTAGAAGAAAATGTAGGAAAGACTCTTACAGACATTGGCCTAGGCAGAGAATTTATGAAGAAGACCCCCAAGGCAATCACAGCAGCAACAAAAATAAATGAATGGGACATGATTAAACTAAAAAGCTTCTGCACAGCCAAAGAAACAGTCCAGAGAATAAACAGATCACCTACGGAATGGGAAAAAAATTTTGCATACTACACATCAGATAAAGGACTGATAACAAGAATCTATTTAGAACTCAGGAAAATCAGCAAGAAAAAATCAAGCAACCCTATCAAAAAGTGGGCAAAGGACATGAATAGAAATTTTTCAAAAGAAGATATAAAAATGGCTAACAAACATATGAAAAAGTGTTCAACATCTCTAATCATCAGGGAAATGCAAATCAAAACCACAATGAGATATCACTTAACCCCAGTGAGAATGGCCTTTATCAAAAAAACCCAAAACAACACATGTTGGCGTGGGTGTGGAGAGACAGGAACACTAATACACTGCTGGTGGGACTGCAAACTAGTGCAACCCCTGTGGAAAGCATTATGGAGGTATCTTAAACAGATTCAAGTAGACCTGCCATTTGACCCAGCAATCCCATTACTGGGCATATACCCAAAGGAAAAAAGGTCATTCTGTAACAAAGGCACGTGTACCCAAATGTTTATAGCAGCCCAATTCACAATAGCAAAGATGTGGAAACAACCCAAATGCCCATCAATACATGATTGGATTAGTAAACTGTGGTATATGTATACCATGGAATATTACTCAGCTATAAGGAATGATGAAGATACGACATCTCTATGGTTCTCCTGGAGAGAGTTGGAACCCATTATATTAAGTGAAGTATCCGAAGAATGGAAAAACAAGCATCACATGTACTCACCAGAAAATTGGTTTCCTTGATCATCACCTAAATACAAATCTGGAAACGACACCAATTGGACATCAGACTGAGGTGGGGGGTGGGGGAGGGGATGGGGTATGCCTACACAATGAGTGCATTGCGCACCGTTTGGGGAGTGGTAACACTTGAAGGTGCTGACTCGGGAAAGGGGGGGTGGGGAAAAAAATATGAAACTATTGTTTTTAACTTGCACTGTTCACTTAATAATTTATCATGAACATTTCCCATATTATTTCATATCATTGTACAAGAAATAATGTATACATTATGAGGACATACTGTATCTAACAAGATATACTGTTAGACTCTTTGATTCTGTAAAATTAAATAAAAAAAAAAAAGGAAAAAAAAAAAACAAACAGATAACCCTAACCCCGAACATAACACCCAACCCTGTTCCTATTTCTCACCTTAACACGTAAACCTGACCGTGCTCCTAACTTTAACCTCTTATGCTAATGTTAATGCATACCCATTTCCTGAGAACAACCCCTATCCCATAATTCTAACCCTATCTCCTAGTCATCACTGTGACACCTAATCTCTAACCCTAATTCTAAACCGCTAACCCTAACCGTAACCCTACCTACAACCCTAACACTGACAGTAACCTTTACTTCTAACCCCAACGCTATGCCTGAAAAAACCCTAACCCTTGACCCTAACCCTTCACCCTAACCCATAAGCCTTACCCTAACCTTTAACCCTAATCCTAATCCTAACCATTAAACCTAACCCTAGCTCTTAAAGCTAACCCTAAACCTTACCCTCACGACTAGACCTAACCCTGACACTAACCTAACACCTAACCCTAACCAGAACCCCTAAAGCTAACCCTGAACCCTATCCCTAACCGCAGCAGTAAACTTTAACCCTAAACCTAAGCCCAACCCGTAACCCTAATCCTATCCTTTTACCCTAAAACTAACCCCTAAACCTAACCCCTATACCTCACCCTAACTCTAAACCCAATCCTAATTCTAACCATACCCCTTCATAAAACACTAACTCCTAACCGCTAACCCTAACACTAACAAAAAACCCTAATCACTAATCCCTAACCCTAACGCTTAACATTTACCCTAACCGTTAACCCTCACCCTAAATCTTAACACTGACCCTAACCTTAACCTTTAACTCTAAACCTAACCCTTAACCCTACAGTAAGGAAGACCCTTAATGCTAATGGGATCCCTTATCCCTAACCCTAACACTACAGCTAAAAATAAGCCTAATCTTTGATCCTTAAACCTAACCCCTAACACTTACTTTAACCCCAAACCCTAACCCTAATCCTAAGCATTAAACCTAACCCTATCTCTTAACCCTAACGCTAGCCCTTACCCTAACGCCTAGATCTAACCCTAAATCTAACCTACCGCCTAATCCTAACCTTAAGTCCTAATGCTAACACTAACCCTGAACCCTCAACCTACCCATAACCCTTAACACTAACCCTATCCGTCAACCTAAACCCTGACCCTAACCGTTACCCGCACCCAAGCATTTAACCCTGACCCGAACTCTAATCCTTAATGCTAACCTTAACACTAAAACCCAACCCTAAGCCCAACACTTAACCCTAATCCTATCCCTTAAGCCTAACCCTAACCCTAACCCTAATGCTAACCCCTAAACGTAACCCTAACCTTGACCAGTAAACCTAACCCTAACCTCTAACACAAACCATAGCACATAACTCTAACCCTAAAACTAACCCTAACCCTAACCCTAAACCCTAACTCTTAACCTTAACCCTAAGCGTTAACTCTCACGCTAACCTTTAATCCTAACCCTCATCCTAATCTTCAACCCTAAACCTAACACTTAATCCTAACACTGTACCAAACCGTAACCCCTCATCTTAACCCTAACCGTAAACCTCAACCCTAAACCAAAGTGTAACCGTTAAACCTAAGAGTAACCTTTAACCCTAACCCTATTCCCTAACCCTAAGCCCTCACCCTAACAGTAAACTTCATCCTTAACCCTAACCAGAATCCTAACCCTAAATCTAATTCTCAGACTTCTTGCTTTCTTAGAGTTTAGAAAGCCTGCAATCCTCCCATGCCATGCGTGAAAGGAGGCTCTACCACTGTGTCCTGCATGAAACCCACGGGCCCATACCCAGAGTATGATAGAGTGGGTTCCCGGGTACAATCCCAGCCCCCTAAACTCCCCCCGCCCGCCTAATGCAGACAGGGCCCGTGCGCTAAGCATAAACAATACCTTTAACAGATAACCCTAACCCTGAACATAACACCCAACCCTGTTCCTATTTCTCCCCTTAACACGTAAACCTCACCGTGCGCCTAACTTTAACCTCTTATCCTAACGTTAATGCATAACCCATTTCCTGAGAACAACCCCTATCCCATAATTCTAACCCTATCTCCTAGTCATCACTGTGACACCTAATCCCTAACCCTAATTCTAAACCGCTAACCCTAATCGTAACCCTACCTACAACCCTAACACTGACAGTAACCCTTACTTCTAACTCCAACGCTATGCCTAACAAAAACCCTAACCCTTGATCCTAACCCTTCACCCTAACCCCTAAGCCTTACCCTAACCCTTAACCCTAATCCTAATCCTAACCAATAAACCTAACCCTAGCTCTTAAAGCTAACCCTAAACTTTACCCTCACGACTAGACCTAACCCTGACACTAACCTGACACCTAACCCTAACCAGAACCCCTAAAGCTAACCCTGAACCCTATCCCTAACCCCAGCAGTAAACTTTAACCCTAAACCTAAGCCCAACCCGTAACCCTAATCCTATCCTTTTACCCTAAAACTAACCCCTAAACCTAACCCCTATAGCTCACCGTAACTCTAACCCCAATCCTAATTCTAACCATACCCCTTCGTAAAACACTAACTCCTAACCGCTAACCCTAACACTAACCAAAAACCCTAATCACTAATCACTAACCCAGCGCTTAACCTTTACCCTAACCGTTAACCCTCACCCTAAATCTTAACACTGACCCTAACCTTAACCTTTAACTCTAAGCCTAACCATTAACCCTACAATATGGAAGACCCTTAATGCTAATGGGATCCCTTATCCCTAACCCTAACACTACAGCTAAAAATAACCCTAACCTTTGATCCTTAAACCTAACCCCTAACACTTACTTTAACCCCAAACCCTAACCCTAATCCTAAGCATTAAACCTAACCCTATCTCTTAACCCTAACGCTAGCCCTTACCCTAACGCCTAGATCTAACCCTAAATCTAACCTACCGCCTAATCCTAACCTTAAGCCCTAATGCTAACACTAACCCTGAACCCCAAACCTACCCATAACCCTTAACACTAACCCTATCCTTGAACCTTAACCCTGACCCTAACCATTACCCGCACCCAAGCATTTAACCCTGACCCTAACCCTAATCCTTAAAGCTAACCCTAACACTAAACCCTAACCCTAAGCCCAACACTTAACCCTAATCCTATCCCTTAACCCTAACCATAACCCTAATGCTACCCCCTAAACGTAACCTAACCGTGACCAGTAAAACTAACCCTAACCTCTTACACAAACCATAGCACATAACTCTATCCCTAAAACTAACCCTAACCCTAACCCTAACCCTAAACCCTAACTCTTAACCCTAAGCGTTAACTCTCACGCTAACCTTTAATCCTAACCCTAATCCTAATCTTCAACCCTAAACCTAACACTTAACCCTAACCCTGTACCAAACCCTAATCCCTCATCTTAACCCTAACCGTAAACCTCAACCCTAAACCAAAGTGTAACCGTTAAAACTAAGAGTAACCTTTAACGTTAACCCTATTCCCTAACTCTAAGCCCTCACCCTAACAGTAAACTTCATCCTTAACCCTAACCAGAATCCTAACCCTAAATCTAATTCTCAGACTTCTTGCTTTCTTACAGTTTAGAACGCCTGCAATGCTCCTATGCCATGCGTGAAAGGAGGCTCTACCACTGTGTCCTGCATGAAACCCACGGGCCCATACCCAGAGTATGATAGAGTGGGTTCCCGGGTACAATCCCAGCCCCCTAAACTCCCCCCGCCCGCCTAATGCAGACAGGGCCCGTGCGCTAAGCATAAACAATACCTTTAACAGATAACCCTAACCCTGAACATAACACCCAACCCTGTTCCTATTTCTCCCCTTAACACGTAAACCTCACCGTGCGCCTAACTTTAACCTCTTATCCTAACGTTAATGCATAACCCATTTCCTGAGAACAACCCCTATCCCATAATTCTAACCCTATCTCCTAGTCATCACCGTGACACCTAATCCCTAACCCTAATTCTAAACCGCTAACCCTAACCGTAACCCTACCTACAACCCTAACACTGACAGTAACCCTTACTTCTAACCCCAACGCTATGCCTAACAAAAACCCTAACCCTTGACCCTAACCCTTCACCCTAACCCCTAAGCCTTACTCTTACCCTTAACCCTAATCCTAATCCTAACCATTAAACCTAACCCTAGCTCTTAAAGCTAACCCTAAACCTTACCCTCACGACTAGACCTAACCCTGACACTAACCTAACACCTAACCCTATCCAGAACCCCTAAAGCTAAGCCTGAACCCTATCCCTAACCCGAGCAGTAAACTTTAACCCTAAACCTAAGCCCAACCCGTAACCCTAATAATATCCTTTTACCCTAAAACTAACCCCTAAACCTAACCCCTATACCTCACCCTAACTCTAACCCCAATCGTAATTCTAACCATACCCCTTCATAAAACACTAACTCCTAACCACTAACCCTAACACTAACCAAAAACCCTAATCACTAATCCCTAACCCTAACTCTTAACCTTTACCCTAACCGTTAACCCTCACCCTAAATCTTAACACTGACCCTAACCTTAACCTTTAACTCTAAGCCTAACCCTTAACCCTACAGTAAGGAAGACCCTTAATGCTAATGGGATCCCTTATCCCTAACCCTAACACTACAGCTAAAAATAACCCTAACCTTGGATCTTTAAACCTAACCCCTAACACTTACTTTAACCCCAAACCCTAACCCTAATCCTAAGCATTAAACCTAACCCTATGTCTTAACCCTAACGCTAGCCCTTACCCTAACGCCTAGATCTAACCCTAAATCTAACCTACCACCTAATCCTAACCTTAAGCCCTAATGCTAACACTAAGCCTGAACCCTAAACCTACCCGTAACCCTTACCACTAACCCTATCCGTGAACCTTAACCCTGACCCTAACCATTATCCGCACCCAAGCATTTAACCCTGACCCTAACCCTAATCCTTAATGCTAACCCTAACACTAAACCCTAACCCTAAGCCCAACACTTATCCCTAAACCTATCCCTTAACCCTAACCCTAACCCTAATGCTACCCCCTAAACGTAACCCTAACCGTGACCAGTAAACCTAAACCTAACCTCTAACACAAACCATAGCACATAACTCTAACCCTAAAACTAACCCTAACCCTAACCCTAAACCCTAACTCTTAACCTTAACCCTAAGCGTTAACTCTCACGCTAACCTTTAATCCTAATCCTAATCCTAATCTTCAACCCTAAACCTAACACTTAACCCTAACCCTGTACCAAACCCTAACCCCTCTTCTTAACCCTAACCGTAAACCTCAACCCTAAACCAAAGTGTAACCGTTAAACCTAAGAGTAACCTTTAACGCTAACCCTATTCCCTAAGCTAAGCCCTCACCCTAACACTAAACTTCATCCTTAACCCTATCCAGAATCCTAACCCTAAATCTAATTCTCAGACTTCTTGCTTTCTTAGAGTTTAGAAAGCCTGCAATCCTCCCATGCCATGCGTGAAAGGAGGCTCTACCACTGTGTCCTGCATGAAACCCACGGGCCCATACCCAGAGTAGGATAGAGTGGGTTCCCGGGTACAATCCCAGCCCCCTAAACTCCCCCCGCCCGCCTAATGCAGACAGGGCCCGTGCGCTAAGTATAAACAATACCTTTAACAGATAACCCTAACCCTGAACATAACACCCAACCCTGTTCCTATTTCTCCCCTTAACACGTAAACCTCACCGTGCGCCTAACTTTAACCTCTTATCCTAACGTTAATGCATAAACCATTTCCTGAGAACAACCCCATCCCATAATTCTAACCCTATCTCCTACTCATCACTGTGACACCTAATCCCTAACCCTAATTCTAAACCGCTAACCCTAACCGTAACCCTACCTATAACACTAACACTGACAGTAACCCTTACTTATAACCCCAACGCTATGCCTAAAAAACCCTAACCCTTGACCCTAACCCTTCATCCTAACCCCTAAGACTTACCCTAACCCTAAACCCTAATCCTAATCCTAACCACTAAACCTAACCCTAGCTCTTAAAGCTAACCCTAAACCTTACCCTCACGACTAGACCTAACCCTGACACTAACCTAAACCTAACACTAACCAGAACCCCTAAAGCTAAGCCTGAACCTTATCCCTAACCCTAGCAGTAAACTTTAACCCTAAACCTAAGCCCAACCTGTAACCCTAATCCTATCCTTTTACCCTAAAACTAACCCCTAAACCTAACCCCTATACCTCACCCTCACTCTAACCCCAATCCTAATTCTAACCATACCCCTTCATAAAACACTAACTCCTAACCGCTAACCCTAACACTAACCAAAACCCCTAATCACTAATCCCTAACCCTAACGCTTAACCTTTACCCTAACCGTTAACCCTCACCCTAAATCTTAACACTGACCCTAACCTTAACCTTTAACTCTAAGCCTAACCCTTAACCCTACAGTAAGGAAGACCCTTAATGCTAATGGGATCCCTTATCCCTAACCCTAACACTACAGCTAAAAATAACCCTAACCTTGGATCCTTAAAACTAAACCCTAACACTTACTTTAACCCCAAACCCTAACCCTAATCCTAAGCATTAAACCTAACCCTATCTCTTAACCCTAACGATAGCCCTTACCCTAACGCCTAGATCTAACCCTAAATCTAACCTACCGCCTAATCCTAACCTTAATCCCTAATGCTAACACTAACCCTGAACCCTACACCTACCCGTAACCCTTAACACTAACCGTATTTGTGAACCTTAACCCTGACCCTAACCATTACCCGCACCCAAGCATTTAACCCTGACCCTAACCCTAATCCTTAATGCTAACCCTAACACTAAACCCTAACCCTAAGCCCAACACATATCCCTAATCCTATCCCTTAACCCTAACCCTAACCCTAATGCTACCCCCTAAACGTAACCCTAACCGTGACCAGTAAACCTAACCCTAACCTCTAACACAAACCATAGCACATAACTCTAACCCTAAAACTAACCCTAACCCTAACCCTAACCCTAAACCCTAACTCTTAACCTTAACCCTAAGCGTTAACTCTCAGGCAAACCTTTAATAATAACCCTAATCCTAATCTTCAACCCTAAACCTAACACTTAACCCTAACCCTGTACCAAACCCTAACCCCTCATCTTAACCCTAACCGTAAACCTCAACCCTAAACCAAAGTGTAACCGTTAAACTTAAGAGTAACCTTTAACCCTAACCCTATTCCCTAACCCTAAGCCCTCACCCTAACACTAAACTTCATCCTTAACCCTAACCAGAATCCTAACACTAAATCTAATTCTCAGACTTCTTGCTTTCTTAGAGTTTAGAAAGCCTGCAATCTTCCCATGCCATGCGTGAAAGGAGGCTCTACCACTGTGTCCTGCATGAAACCCACGGGCCCATACCCAGAGTATGATAGAGTGGGTTCCCGGGTACAATCCCAGCCCCCTAAACTCCCCCCGCCCGCCTAATGCAGACAGGGCCCGTGCGCTAAGCATAAACAATACCTTTCACAGATAACCCTAACCCTGAACATAACACCCAACCCTGTTCCTATTTCTCCCCTTAACACGTAAACCTCACCGTGCGCCTAACATTAACCTCTTATCCTAACGTTAATGCATAACCCATTTCCTGAGAACAACCCCTATCTCATAATTCTAACCCTATCTCCTAGTCATCACTGTGACACCTAATCCCTAACCCTAATTCTAAACCGCTAACCCTAACCGTAACCCTACCTACAACCCTAACACTGACAGTAACCCTTACTTCTAACCCCAACGCTATGCCTAACAAAAACCCTAACCCTTGACCCTAACCCTTCACCCTAACCCCTAAGCCTTACCCTAACCCTTAACCCTAATCCTAATCCTAACCATTAAACCTAACCCTAGCTCTTAAAGCTAACCCTAAACCTTACCCTCACGACTAGACCTAACCCTGACACTAACCTAACACCTAACCCTAACCAGAACCCCTAAAGCTAACCCTGAACCCTATCCCTATCCCTAGCAGTAAACTTTAACCCTAAACCTAAGCCCAACCCGTAACCCTAATCCTATCCTTTTACACTAAAACTAACCCCTAAACCTAACCCCTATACCTCACCCTAACACTAACCCCAATCCTAAATCTAACCATACCCCTTCATAAAACACTAACTCCTAACCGCTAACCCTAACACTAACCAAAAACCCTAATCACTAATCCCTAACCCTAACGCTTAACCTTTACCCTAACCGTTAACCATCACCCTAAATCTTAACACTGACCCTAACCTTAACCTTTAACTCTAAGCCTAACACTTAACCCTACAGGAAGGAAGACCCTTAATGCTAATGGGATCCCTTATCCCTAACCCTAACACTACAGCTAAAAATAACGCTAACCTTGGATCCTTAAACCTAACCCCTAACACTTACTTTAACCCCAAACCCTAACCCTAATCCTAAGCATTAAACCTAACCCTATCTCTTAACCCTAACGCTAGCCGTTACCCTAACGCCTAGATCTAACCCTAAATCTAACCTACCGCCTAATCCTAACCTTAAGCCCTAATGCTAACACTAACCCTGAACCCTCAACCTACCCGTAACCCTTAACACTAACCCTATCCGTGAACCTAAACCCTGACCCTAACCATTACCCGCACCCAAGCATTTAACCCTGACTCTAACCCTAATCCTTAATGCTAACTTTAACAATAAACCCTAACCCTAAGCCCAACACTTAACCCTAATCCTATCCCTTAACCCTAACCCTAACCCTAACCCTAATGCTTACCCCTAAACGTAACCCTAACCGTGACCAGTAAACCTAACCCTAACCTCTAACACAAACCATAGCACATAACTCTAATCCTAAAACTAACCCTAACCCTAGCTCTTAAAGCTAACCCTAAACCTTACCCTCACGACTAGACCTAACCCTGACACTAACCTAACACCTAACCCTAACCAGAACCCCTAAAGCTAACCCTGAACCCTATCCCTAACCCCAGCAGTAAACTTTAACCCTAAACCTAAACCCAACCCGTAACCCTAATCCTATCCTTTTACCCTAAATATAACCCCTAAACCTAACCCCTATACCTCACCCGAACTCTAACCCCAATCCTAATTCTAACCATACCCCTTCGTAAAACACTAACTCCTAACCGCTAACCCTAACACTAACCAAAGACCCTAATCACTAATTCCTAACCCTAACACTTAACCTTTACCCTGACCGTTAACCCTCACCCTAAATCTTAACACTGACCCTAACTTTTACCTTTAACTCTAAACCTAACACTTAACCCTACAGTAAGGAAGACCCTTAATGCTAATGGGATCCCTTATCCCTAACCCTAACACTACAGCTAAAAATAAGCCTAATCTTTGATCCTTAAATCTAACCCCTAACACTTACTTTAACCCCAAACCCTAACCCTAATCCTAAGCATTAAACCTAACCCTATCTCTTAACCCTAACGCTAGCCCTTACCCTAAAGCCTAGATCTAACCCTAAATCTAACCTATCGCCTAATCCTAACCTTAAGCCCTAATGCTAACACTAACCCTGAAACCTAAACCTACCCGTAACCCTTAACATTAACCCTATCCGTGAACCTAAACCCTGACCCTAACCATTACCCGCACCCAAGCATTTAACCCTGACCCTAACCCTAATCCTTAATGCTAACCTTAACACTAAACTCTAACCCTAAGCCCAACACTTAACCCTAATCCTATCCCTTAACCCTAACCCTAACCCTAACCCTAATGCTAACCCCTAAACGTAACCCTAACCGTGACCAGTAAACCTAACCCTAACCTCTAACAGAAACCATAGCACATAACTCTAACCCTAAAACTAACCCTAACCCTAACCCTAAACCCTAACTTTTAACCTTAACCCTAAGCGTTAACTCTCACGCTAACCTTTAATCCTAACCCTAATCCTAAACTTCAACCCTAAACCTAACACTTAATCCTAACCCTGTACCAAACCGTAACCCCTCATCTTAACCCTAACCGTAAACCTCAACCCTAAACCAAAGTGTAACCGTTAAACCTAAGAGTAACCTTTAACCCTAACCCTATTCCCTAATCCTAAGCCCTCACCCTAACACTAAACTTCATCCTTAACCCTAACCAGAATCCTAACCCTAAATCTAATTCTCAGACTTCTTGCTTTATTAGAGTTTAGAAAGCCTGCAATCCTCCCATGCCATGCGTGAAAGGAGGCTCTACCACTGTGTCCTGCATGAAACCCACGGGCCCATACCCAGAGTATGATAGAGTGGGTTCCCGGGTACAATCCCAGCCCCCTAAACTACCCCCGCCCGCCTAATGCAGACAGGGCCCGTGCGCTAAGCATAAACAATACCTTTAACAGATAACCCTAACCCTGAACATAACCCCCAACCCTGTTCCTATTTCTCCCCTTAACACGTAAACCTCACCGTGCGCCTAACTTTAACCTCTTATCCTAACGTTAATGCATAACCCATTTCCTGAGAACAACCCCTATCCCATAATTCTAACCCCATCTCCTAGTCATCACTGTGACACCTAATCCCTAACCCTAATTCTAAACCGCTAACCCTAACCGTAACCCTACCTACAACCCTAACACTGACAGTAACCCTTACTTCTAACCCCAACGCTATGCCTAACAAAAACCCTAACCCTTGACCCTAACCCTTCACCCTAACCCCTAAGCCTTACCCTAACCGTTAAACCTAATCCTAATCCTAACCATTAAACCTAACCCTAGCTCTTAAAGCTAACCCTAAACCTTACGCTCATGACTAGACCTAACCCTGACACTAACCTAACACCTAACCCTAACCAGAACCCCTAAAGCTAACCCTGAACCCTATCCCTAACCCCAGCAGTAAACTTTAACCCTAAACCTAAGCCCAACCCGTAACCCTAATCCTATCCTTTTACCCTAAAACTAACCCCTAAACCTAACCCCTATACCTCACCCTAACTCTAACCCCAATCCTAATTCTAACCATACCCCTTCATAAAACACTAACTCCTAACCGCTAACCCTAACACTAACCAAAAACCCTAATCACTAATCCCTAACCCTAATGCTTAACCTTTACCCTAACCGTTAACCGTCACCCTAAATCTTAACACTGACCCTAACCTTAACCTTTAACTCTAAGCCTAACCATTAACCCTACAGTATGGAAGACCCTTAATGCTAATGGGATCCCTTATCCCTAACCCTAACACTACAGCTAAAAATAACCCTAACCTTGGATCCTTAAACCTAACCCCTAACCCTTACTTTAACCCCAAACCCTTACCCTACTCCTAAGCAATAAACCTAACCCTATCTCTTAACCCTAAGGCTAGCCCTTACCCTAACGCCTAGATCTAACCCTAAATCTAACCTACCGCCTAATCCTAACCTTAAGCCCTAATGCTAACACTAACCCTGAACCCTAAACCTACCCGTAACCCTTAACACTAACCCTATCCGTGAACCTTAACCCTGACCCTAACCATTACCCGCACCCAAGCATTTAACCCTGACCCTAGCCCTAATACTTAATGCTAACCCTAACACTAAACCCTAACCCTAAGCCCAACACTTATCCCTAATCCTATCCCTTAACCCGAACCCTAACCCTAATGCTACCCCCTAACGTAACCCTAACCGTGACCAGTAAACCTAGCCCTAACCTCTAACACATACCATAGCACATAACTCTAACCCTAAAACTAACACTAACCCTAACCCTAACCCTAAACCGTAACTCTTAACCTTAAACCTAAGCGTTAACTCTCACGCTAACCTTTAATCCTAACCCTAATCCTAATCTTCAACCCTACACCTAACACTTAACCCTAACCCTGTACCAAACCCTAACCCCTCATCTTAACCCTAAACGTAAACCTCAACCCTAAACCAAAGTGTAGCCGTTAAACCTAAGAGTAACCTTTAACCCTAACCCTAATCCCTAACCCTAAGCCCTCACCCTAACACTAAACCTCATCCTTAACCCTAACCATAATCCTAACCCGAAATCTAATTCTCAGACTTCTTGCTTTCTTAGAGTTTAGAAAGCCTGCAATCCTCCCATGCCGTGCGTGAAAGAAGGCTCTACCACTGTGTCCTGCATGAAACCCACGGGCCGATACCCAGAGTATGATAGAGTGGGTTCCCGGGTACAATCCCAGCCCCCTAAACTCCCCCCGCCCGCCTAATGCAGACAGGGCCCGTACGCTAAGCATAAACAATACCTTTAACAGATAACCCTAACCCGGAACATAACACCCAACCCTGTTCCTATTTCTCCCCTTAACACGTAAACCTCACCGTGCGCCTAATTTTAACCTCTTATACTAACGTTAATGCATAACCCATTTCCTGAGAACAACCCCATCTCATAATTATAACCCTATCTCCTAGTCATCACTGTGACACCTAATCCCTAACCCTAATTCTAAACTGCTAACCCTAACCGTAACCCTACCTACAACCCTAACACTGACAGTAACCCTTACTTCTAACCCCAACGCTATGCCTAACAAAAACCCTAACCCTTGACCCTAACCCTTCACCCTAACCCCTAAGCCTTACCCTAACCCTTAACCCTAATCCTAATCCTAACCATTAAACCTAACCCTAGCTCTTAAAGCTAACCCTAAACCTTACCCTCACGACTAGACCTAACCCTGACACTAACCTAACACTTAACCCTAACCAGAACCCCTAAAGCTAACCCTGAACCCTATCCCTAACCCTAGCAGTAAACTTTAACCCTAAACCTAAGCCCAACCCGTAACCCTAATCCTATCCTTTTACCCTAAAACTAACCCCTAAACCTAACCCCTATACCTCACCCTAACTCTAACCCCAATCCTAATTCTAACCATACCCCTTCGTAAAACACTAACTCCTAACCGCTAACCCTAACACTAACCAAAACCCTAATCACTAATCCCTAACCCTAACGCTTAACCTTTACCCTAACCGTTAACCCTCACCCTAAATCTTAACACTGACCCTAACCTTAACCTTTAACTCTAAGCCTAACCCTTCACCCTACAGTAGGAAGACCCTTAATGCTAATGGGATCCCTTATCCCTAACCCTAACTCTACAGCTAAAAATAACCGTAACATTGGATCCTTAAAAATCATCCCTAACACTTACTTTAACCCCAAACCCTAACCCTAATCCTAAGCATTAAACCTAACCCTATCTCTTAACCCTAACGCTAGCCCTTACCCTAACGCCTAGATCTAACCCTAAATCTAACCTACCGCCTAATCCTAACATTAAGCCCTAATGCTAAGACTAACCCTGAACCCTAAACCTACCCGTAACCCTTAACACTAACCGTATTTGTGAACCTTAACCCTGACCCTAACCATTACCCGCACCCAAGCATTTAACCCTGACCCTAACCCTAATCCTTAATGCTAACTTTAACACTAAACCCTAACCCGAGGCCCAACACTTAACCCTAATCCTATCCCTTAACCCTAACCCTAACCCTAACCCTAATGCTAACCCCTAAACGCAACCCTAACCATGACCAGTAATCCTAACCCTATCCTCTTACACAAACCATAGCACATAACTCTAACCCTAAAACTAACCCTAACCCTAATCCTAAACCCTAACTCTTAACCTTAACCCTAAGCGTTAACTCTCACGCTAACCTTTAATCCTAACCCTAATCCTAATCTTCAACCCTAAACCTAACACTTAACCCTAACCCTTTACCAAACCCTAACCCCTCATCTTAACACTAACTGTAATCCTCAACCCTAAACCAAAGTGTAACCGTTAAACCTAAGGGTAACCTTTAACCCTAACCCTATTCCCTAACCCTAAGCCCTCACCCTAACACTAAACTTAATCCTTAACCCTAACCAGAATCCTAACCCTAAATCTAATTCTCAGACTTCTTGCTTTATTAGAGTTTAGAAAGCCTGCAATCCTCCCATGCCATGCGTGAAAGGAGGCTCTACCACTGTGTCCTGCATGAAACCCACGGCCCCATACCCAGAGTAGGATAGAGTGGGTTCCCGGGTACAATCCCAGCCCCCTAAACTCCCCCCGCCCGCTTAATGCAGACAGGGACCGTGCGCTAAGCATAAACAATACCTTTAACAGATAACCCTAACCCTGAACATAACACCCAACCCTGTTCCTATTTCTCCCCTTAACACGTAAACCTCACCGTGCGCCTAACTTTAACCTCTTATCCTAACGTTAATGCATAACACATTTCCTGAGAACAACCCCTATCCCATAATTCTAACCCTATCTCCTAGTCATCACTGTGACACCTAATCCCTAACCCTAATTCTAAACCGCTAACCCTAACCGTAACCCTACCTACAACCCTAACACTGACAGTAACCGTTACTTCTAACCCCAACGCTATGCCTAACAAAAACCCTAACCCTTGACCCTAACCCTTCACCCTAACCCCTAAGCCTTACCCTAACCGTTAAACCTAATCCTAATCCTAACCATTAAACCTAACCCTAGCTCTTAAAGCTAACCCTAAACCTTACGCTCACGACTAGACCTAACCCTGACACTAACCTAACACCTAACCCTAACCAGAACCCCTAAAGCTAACCCTGAACCCTATCCCTAACCCCAGCAGTAAACTTCAACCCTAAACCTAAGCCCAACCCGTAACCCTAATCCTATCCTTTTACCCTAAAACTAACCCCTAAACCTAACCCCTATACCTCACCCTAACTCTAACCCCAATCCTAATTCTAACCATACCCCTTCATAAAACACTAACTCCTAACCGCTAACCCGAACACTAACCAAAAACCCTAATCACTAATCCCTAACCTTAACGCTTAACCTTTACCCTAACCGTTAACCCTCACCCTAAATCTTAACCCTGACCCTAACCTTAACCTTTAACTCTAAGCCTAACCCTTTACCCTACAGTAAGGAAGACCCTTAATGCTAATGGTATCCCTTATCCCTAACCCTAACACTACAGCTAAACATAACCCTA
>NW_027182862.1:952500-1007500 GCF_041146395.1 Eulemur rufifrons | reverse complement strand
TATACCCTAACTCTAACCCCTAACCCTAACCCTAAACACTAACCCTAACCCCTAACCCTAACCCCTAACCCAAACCCCTAACCATAACCCCTAACGCTAACCCCTAACCCGAACCCGAACCCGAACCCTAACCCTAACCCTAATCCTATCCCCTAACCCTAACCCTAACCCCTAACCCTATCCCTAACCCTAACCCCTAACCATAACCCCTTACCCTAACCCCCTAACCCTAACCCTAACCCTAACCGATAACCCTAACCCCTAACCCTAACCCTAAACGAAACCCTAACCCTAACCCTAACCCCAACCCTAACCCTAACCCGATCCCTAACCCTAACCCTACCCCTAACCCCTACCCCTTAACCCTAACCCTAACCCCTAACCCTAACCCTATCCCCTAACCCTAACCTAAGAGTAACCTTTAACCCTGACCCTGACCCTGACCCTGACCCTAACCCTGACCCTAACCCTAACCCTAAACCCTAACCCTAACCCTAACCCCTAACGCTAACCCTAACCCCTACCCTAACCCTAACGCAAAACCTAACCCTAACCCCTAACCCTAACCCTAACCCAAAATCTAACCCTAACCCTAACCCCTAACCCTAACCCCTAACACTAACCCTAACCTCTAACCCTAACCCCTAACCCTAACCCTTAACCCTAACCCTAAACCCTAACCCTAACCCTAACCCCAAACCCTAACCCGAACCCTAACCCTAACCCTAACCCCTCACCCTAACCCTAAACCGTAAACCCTAACCACTAAAACTAACTCTTAACCCTAACCATAACCCCTAACCCTAACCCTAACCCCTAACGCTAACCCTAACCCCTACCCTAACCCTAACGCAAAACCTAACCCTAACCCCTAACCCTAACCCCAACCCAAACCCTAACCCTAACCCTAACCCCTAACCCTAACCACTAACACTAACCCTAACCTCTAACCCTAACCCCTAACCCTAACCCTTAACCCTAACCCTAACCCCTAACCCTAACCCTAACCCCAAACCCTAACCCCAACCCTAACCCTAACCCTAACCCCTCACCCTAACCCTAAACCGTAAACCCTAACCCCTAACCCTAACTCTTAACCCTAACCCTAACCACTAACCCTAACCCTAACGCTAACCCTAACACCAAACCCTAACCCTATGCCCAACACTTATCCCTAATCCTATCCCTTAACCCTAACCGTAACCCTAATGTTAAGCCCTAAACGTAACCCTAACCGTGACCAGTAAACCTAACCCTAATCTCTAACACAAACCATAGCACATAACTCTAACCCTAAAACTAACCCTAACCCTCACCCTAACCGTAACCCTAACCCTAATCCTAAGCATTAAACCTAACCCTATCTCTTAACCCTAACGCTAGCCCTTACCCTAACGCCTAGATCTAACCCTAAATCTAACCTACCGCCTAATCCTAACCTTAAGCCCTAATGCTAGCTCTAACCGTGAACCCTAAACCTACCCGTAACCCTTAACACTAACCCTATCCGTGAACCTTAACCCTGACCCTAACCATTACCCGCACCCAGGCATTTAACCCTGACCCTAACCCTAATCCTTAATGCTAACCCTAACACTAAACCCTAACCCTAAGCCCAACACTTATCCCTAATCCTATCCCTTAACCCTAACCCTAACCCTAATGCTACCCCCTAAACGTAACCCTAACCGTGACCAGTAAACCTAACCCTAACCTCTAACACAAACCATAGCACATAACTCTAACCCTAAAACTAACCCTAACCCTAACCCTAACCCTAACCCCTAACCCGTAACCTTAACACTAAGCGTTAACTCTCACGCTAACCTTTAATCCTAACCCTAATCCTAATCTTCAACCCTAAACCTAACACTTAACCCTAACCCTGTACCAAACCCTAACCCCTCATCTTAACCCTAACCGTAAACCTCAACCCTAAACCAAAGTGTAACCGTTAAACCTAAGAGTAACCTTTAACCCTAACCCTAATCCCTAACCCTAAGCCCTCACCCTAACACTAAACTTCATCCTTAACCCTAACCAGAATCCTAACCCTAAATCTAATTCTCAGACTTCTTGCTTTCTTCGAGTTTAGAAATCCTCCCATCCTCCCATGCCATGCGTGAAAGGAGGCTCTACCACTGCGTCCTGCATGAAACGCACGGGCCCATACCCAGAGTATGATAGAGTGGGTTCCCGGGTACAATCCCAGCCCCCTAAACTCCACCCGCCCGCCCAATGCCGACAGGTCCCGGGCGCTAAGCATAAACAATACCTTTAACAGATAACCCTAACCCTGAACATAACACCCAACCCTGTTCCTATTTCTCCCCTTAACACGTAAACCTCACCGTGCGCCTAACTTTAACCTCTTATCCTAACGTTAATGCATAACCCATTTCCTGAGAACAACCCCTATCCCATAATTCTAACCCTATCTCCTAGTCATCACTGTGACACCTAATCCCTAACACTAGTTCTAAACCGCTAACCCTAACCGTAACCCTACCTACAACCCTAACACTGACAGTAACCCTTACTTCTAAACCCAACGCCTTGCCTAACAAATACCCTAACCCTTGACCCTAACCCTTCACCCTAACCCCTAAGCCTTACCCTAACCTTTAACCCTAATCCTAATCCTAACCATTAAACCTAACCCTAGCTATTAAAGCTAACCCTAAACCTTATCCTGACGACTTGACCTAACCCTGACCCTAACCTAACACCTAACCCTAACCAGAACCCCTAAAGCTAACCCTGAACCCTATCCCTAACCCTAGCAGTAAACTTTAACCCTAAACCTAAGCCCAACCCGTAACCCTAATCCTATCTTTTTACCCTAAAACTAACCCCTAAACCTAACCCGTATACCTCACCCTCACTCTAACCCCAATCCTAATTCTAACCATACCCCTTCATAAAACACTGACTCCTAACCGCTAACCCTAACACTATCCAAAAACCCTAATCACTAATCCCTAACCCTAACGCTTAACCTTTACCCTAAGCGTTAACCCTCACCCTAAATCTTAACACTGACCCTAACCTTAACCTTTAACTCTAAGCCTAACCCTTAACCCTACATTAAGGAAGAACCTTAATGCTAATGGGATCCCTTATCCCTAACCCTAACACTACAGCTAAAAATAACCCTAACCTTGGATCCTTAAACCTAAGCCCTAACACTTACTTTCACCCCAAACCCTAACCCTAATCCTAAGCATTAAATCTAACCCTATCTCTTAAACCTAACGCTAGCCCTTACCCTAACGCCTAGATCTAACCCTAAATCTAACCTACCGCCTAATCCTAACCTTAAGCCCTAATGCTAACTCTAACCCTGAACCCTAAACCTACCCGTAACCCTTAACACTAACCCTATCCGTGAACCTTAACCCTGACCCTAACCATTACCCGCACCCAAGCATTTAATCCTGACCCTAACCCTATTCCTTAATGCTAACCCTAACACTAAACCCTAACCCTAAGCCCAACACTTATCCCTCATCCTATCCCTTAACCCTAACCCTAACCCTAATGCTACCCCCTAAACGTAACCCTAACCGTGACCAGTAAACCTAACCCTAACCTCTAACACAAACCCTAGCACATAACTCTAACCCTAAAACTAACCCTAACCCTAACCCTAACTCTTAACCTTAACCCTAAGCGTTAACTCTCACGCTAACCTTTAATCCTAACCCTAATCCTAATCTTCAACCCTAAACCTAACACTTAACCCTAACCCTGTACCAAACCCTAACCCCTCATCTTAACCCTAACCGTAAACCTCAACCCTAAACCAAAGTGTAACCGTTAAACCTAAGAGTGACCTTTAACCCTAACCCTAATCCCTAACCCTAAGCTCTCACCCTACCAGTAAACTTCATCCTTAACCCTAACCAGAATCCTAACCCTAAATCTAATTCTCAGACTTCTTGCTTTCTTAGAGTTTAGAAAGCCTGCAATCCTCCCATGCCATGCGTGAAAGGAGGCTCTACCACTGCGTCCTGCATGAAACGCACGGGCCCATACCCAGAGTATGATAGAGTGGGTTCCCGGGTACAATCCCAGCCCCCTAAACTCCACCCGCCCGCCCAATGCAGACAGGGCCCATGCGCTAAGCATAAACAATACCTTTAACAGATAACCCTAACCCTGAACATAACACCCAACCCTGTTCCTATTTCTCCCCTTAACACGTAAACCTCACCGTGCGCCTAACTTTAGCCTCTTATCCTAACGTTAATGCATAACCCATTTCCTGAGAACAACCCCTATCCCATAATTCTAACCCTATCTCCTAGTCATCACTGTGACACCTAATCCCTAACCCTAATTCTAAACCGCTAACCCTAACCGTAACCCTACCGACAACCCTAACACTGACAGTAACCCTTACTTCTAACCCCAACGCTATGCCTAACAAAAACCCTAACCCTTGACCCTAACCCTTCACCCTAACCCCTAAGCCTTACCCTAACCCTTAACCCTAATCCTAATCCTAAACATTAAACCTAACCCTAGCTCTTAAAGCTAACCCTAAACCTTATCCTGACGACTTGACCTAACCCTGACACTAACCTAACACCTAACCCTAACCAGAACCCCTAACGCTAACCCTGAACCCTATCCCTAACCCTAGCAGTAAACTTTAACCCTAAACCTAAGCCCAACCCGTAATCCTAATCCTATCCTTTTACCCTAAAACTAACCCCTAAACCTAACCCCTATACCTCACCCTAACTCTAAACCCAATCCTAATTCTAACCATACCCCTTCATAAAACACTAACTCCTAACCGCTAACCCTAACACTAACCAAACTCCCTAATCACTAATCCCTAACCCTAATGCTTAACCTTTACCCTAATCTTTAACCCTCACCGTAAATCTTAACACTGACCCTAACCTTAACCTTTAACTCTAAGCCTAACCCTTAACCCTACAGTAAGGAAGACCCTTAATGCTAATGGGATCCCTTATCCCTAACCCTAACACTACAGCTAAAAATAACCCTAACCTTGGATCCTTAAACCTAACCCCTAACACTTACTTTCACCCCAAACCCTAACCCTAATCCTAAGCATTAAACCTAACCCTATCTCTTAACCCTAACGCTAGCCCTTACCCTAACGCCTAGATCTAACCCTAAATCTAACCTACCGCCTAATCCTAACCTTAAGCCCTAATGCTAACTCTAACCCTGAACCCTAAACCTACCCGTAACCCTTAACACTAACCCTTTCCGTGAACCTTAACACTGACCCTAACCATTACCCGCACCCAAGCATTTAACCCTGACCCTAACCCTAATCCTTAATGCTAACCCTAACACTAAACCCTAACCCTAAGCCCAACACTTATCCCTAATCCTATCCCTTAACCCTAACCCTAACCCTAATGCTACCCCCTAAACGTAACCCTAACCGTGACCAGTAAACCTAACCCTAACCTCTAACACAAACCATAGCACATAACTCTAACCCTAAAACTAACCCTAACCCTAACCCTAACCCTAAACCCTAACTCTTAACCTTAACCCTAAGCGTTAACTCTCACGCTAACCTTTAATCCTAACCCTAATCCTAATTTTCAACCCTAAACCTAACACTTAACCCTAACCCTGTACCAAACCCTAACCCCTCATCTTAACCCTAACCGTAAACCTCAACCCTAAACCAAAGTGTAACCGTTAAACCTAAGAGTAACCTTTAACCCTAACCTTAATCCCTAACCCTAAGCCCTCACCCTAACACTAAACTTCATCCTTAACCCTAACCAGAATCCTAACCCTAAATCTAATTCTCAGACTTCTTGCTTTCTTAGAGTTTAGAAAGCCTGCAATCCTCCCATGCCATGCGAGAAAGGAGGCTCTACCACTGTGTCCTGCATGAAACCCACGGGCCCATACCCAGAGTATGATAGAGTGGGTTCCCGGGTACAATCCCAGCCCCCTAAACTCGCCCCGCCCACCTAATGCAGACAGGGCCCGTGTGGTAAGCATAAACAATACCTTTAACAGATAACCGTAACCCTGAACATAACACCCAACCCTGTTCCTATTTCTCCCCTTAACACGTAAACCTCACCGTGCGCCTAACTGTAACCTCTTTTCCTAACGTTAATGCATAACCCATTTCCTGAGAACAACCCCTATCCCATAATTCTAACCCTATCTCCTAGTCATCACTGTGACACCTAATCCCTAACCCTAATTCTAAACCGCTAACCCTAACCGTAACCCTACCTACAACCCTAACACTGACAGTAACCCTTATTTCTAACCCCAATGCTATGCCTAACAAAAACCCTAACCCTTGACCCTAACCCTTCAGCCTAACCCCTAAGCCTTACCCTAACCCTTAACCCTAATCCTAATCCTAACCATTAAACCTAACCCTAGCTCTTAAAGCTAACCCTAAACCTTACCCTCACGACTAGACCTAACCCTGACACTAACCTAACACCTAACCCTAACCAGAACCCCTAAAGCTAACCCTGAACCCTATCCCTAACCCTAGCAGTAAACTCTAACCCTAAACCTAAGCCCAACCCGTAACCCTAATCCTATACTTTTGCTCTAAAACTAACCCCTAAACCTAACCCCTATACCTCACCCTCACTCTAACCCCAATCCTAATTCTAACCATACCCCTTCATAAAACACTAACTCCTAACCGCTAACCCTAACACTAACCAAAAACCCTAATCACTAATCCCTAACCCTAACGCTTAACCTTTACCCTAACCGTTAACCCTCACCCTAAATCTTAACACTGACCCTAACCTTAACCTTTAACTCTAAGTCTAACCCTTAACCCTACAGTAAGGAAGACCCTTAATGCTAATGGGATCCCTTATCCCTAACCCTAACACTACAGCTAAAAATAACCCTGACCTTGGATCCTTAAACCTAACCCCTAACACTTACTTTCACCCCAAAACCTAACCCTAATCCTAAGCATTAAACCTAACCCTATCTCTTAACCCTACCGCTAGCCCTTACCCTAACGCCTAGATCTAACCCTAAATCTAACCTACCGCCTAATCCTAACCTTAAGCCCTAATGCTAACTCTAACCCTGAACCCTAAACCTACCCGTAACCCTTAACACTAACCCTATCCGTGAACCTTAACCCTGACCCTAACCATTACCCGCACCCAAGCATTTAACCCTGACCCTAACCCTAATCCTTACTGCTAAGCCTAACTCTAAACCCTAACCCTAAGCCCAACAGTTATCCCTAATCCTATCCCTTAACCCTAACCCTAACCCTAAGGCTACCCCCTAAACGTAACCCTAACCGTGACCAGTAAACCTAACCCTAACCTCTTACACAAACCATAGCACATAACTCTATCCCTAAAACTAACCCTAACCCTATCCCTAAACCCTAACTCTTAACCTTAACCCTAAGCGTTAACTCTCACGCTAACCTTTAATCCTAACCCTAATCCTAATCTTCAACCCTAAACCTAACACTTAACCCTAACCCTGTACCAAACCCTAACCCCTCATCTTAACCCTAACCATAAACCTGAACCCTAAACCAAAGTGTAACCGTTAAACCTAAGAGTAACCTTTAACCCTAACCCTAATCCCTAACCCTAAGCCCTCACCCTAACACTAAACTTCATCCTTAACCCTAAGCAGAATCCTAACCCTAAATCTAATTCTCAGACTTCTTGCTTTCTTAGAGTATAGAAAGCCTGCAATCCTCCCATGCCATGCGTGAAAGGAGGCTCTACCACTGTGTCCTGCATGAAACCCACGGGCCCATACCCAGAGTATGATAGAGTGGGTTCCCGGGTACAATCCCAGCCCCCTAAACTCCCCCCGCCCGCCCAATGCAGACAGGCCCGTGCGCTAAGCATAAACAATACCTTTAACAGATAACCCTAACCCTGAACATAACACCCAACACTGTTCCTATTTCTCCCCTTAACACGTAAACCTCACCGTGCGCCTAACTTTAACCTCTTATCCTAACGTTAATGCATAACCCATTTCCTGAGAACAACCCCTATCCCATAATCCTAACCCTATCTCCTAGTCATCACTGTGACACCTAATCCCTAACCCTAATTCTAAACCGCTAACCCTAACCGTGACCCTACCTACAACCCTAACGATGACAGTAACCCTTCTAACCCCAACGCTATGCCTAACAAAAACCCTAACCCTTGACCCTAACACTTCACCCTAACCCCTAAGCCTTACCCTAACCCTTAACCCTAATCCTAATCCTAACCATTAAACCTAACCCTAGCTCTTAAAGCTAACCCTAAACCTTACCCTCACGACTGGACCTAACCCTGACACTAACCTAACACCTAACCCTAACCAGAACCCCTAAAGCTAACCCTGAACCCTATCCCTAACCCTAGCAGTAAACTTTAACCCTAAACCTAAGCCCAACCCGTAACCCTAATCCTATCCTTTTACCCTAAAACTAACCCCTAAACCTAACCTCTATACCTCACCCTAACTCTAACCCCAATCCTAATTCTAACCAAACCCCTTCATAAAACACTAACTCCTAACTGCTAACCCTAACACTAACCAAAAACCCTAATCACTAATCCCTAACCCTAACGCTTAACCTTTACCCTAACCATTAACCCTCACCCTAAATCTTAACACTGACCCTAACCTTAACCTTTAACTCTAAGCCTAACCCTTAACCCTACAGTAAGGAAGACCCTTAATGCTAATGGGATCCCTTATCCCTAACCCTAACACTACAGCTAAAAATAACCCTAACCTTTGATCCTTAAAACTAACCCCTAACACTTACTTTCACCCCAAACCCTAACCCTAATCCTAAGCATTAAACCTAACCCTATCTCTTAACCCTAACGCTAGCCCTTACCCTAAGGCCTAGATCTAACCCTAAATCTAACCTACCGCCTAATCCTAACCTTAAGCCCTAATGCTAACTCTAACCCTGAACCATAAACCTACCCGGAACCCTTAACACTAACCCTATCCGTGAACCTTAACCCTGACCCTAACCATTACCCGCACCCAAGCATTTAACCCTGACCCTAACCCTAATCCTTAATGCTAACCCTAACACTAAACCCTAACCCTAAGCCCAACACTTATCCCTAATCCTATCCCTTAACCCTAACCCTAAGCCTATCCCTAATGCTACCCCCTAAACCTAACCCTAACCGTGACCAGTAAACCTAACCCTAACCTCTAACACAAACCATAGCACCTAACTCTAACCCTAAAACTAACCCTACCCCTAACCCTAACCCTAAACCCTAACTCTTAACCTTAACCCTAAGCGTTAACTCTCACGCTAACCTTTAATCCTAACCCTAATCCTAATCTTCAACCCTAAACCTAACACTTAACCCTAACCCTGTACCAAACCCTAACCCCTCATCTTAACCCTAACCATAAACCTCAACCCTAAACCAAAGTGTAACCGTTAAACCTAAGAGTAACCTTTAACCCTAACCTTAATCCCTAACCCTAAGCCCTCACCCTAACACTAAACTTCATCCTTAACCCTAACCAGAATCCTAACCCTAAATCTAATTCTCAGACTTCTTGCTTTCTTAGAGTTTAGAAAGCCTGCAATCCTCCCATGCCATGCGAGAAAGGAGGCTCTACCACTGTGTCCTGCATGAAACCCACGGGCCCATACCCAGAGTATGATAGAGTGGGTTCCCGGGTACAATCCCAGCCCCCTAAACTCGCCCCGCCCACCTAATGCAGACAGGGCCCGTGTGGTAAGCATAAACAATACCTTTAACAGATAACCGTAACCCTGAACATAACACCCAACCCTGTTCCTATTTCTCCCCTTAACACGTAAACCTCACCGTGCGCCTAACTGTAACCTCTTTTCCTAACGTTAATGCATAACCCATTTCCTGAGAACAACCCCTATCCCATAATTCTAACCCTATCTCCTAGTCATCACTGTGACACCTAATCCCTAACCCTAATTCTAAACCGCTAACCCTAACCGTAACCCTACCTACAACCCTAACACTGACAGTAACCCTTATTTCTAACCCCAATGCTATGCCTAACAAAAACCCTAACCCTTGACCCTAACCCTTCACCCTAACCCCTAAGCCTTACCCTAACCCTTAACCCTAATCCTAATCCTAACCATTAAACCTAACCCTAGCTCTTAAAGCTAACCCTAAACCTTACCCTCACGACTAGACCTAACCCTGACACTAACCTAACACCTAACCCTAACCAGAACCCCTAAAGCTAACCCTGAACCCTATCCCTAACCCTAGCAGTAAACTCTAACCCTAAACCTAAGCCCAACCCGTAACCCTAATCCTATACTTTTGCTCTAAAACTAACCCCTAAACCTAACCCCTATACCTCACCCTCACTCTAACCCCAATCCTAATTCTAACCATACCCCTTCATAAAACACTAACTCCTAACCGCTAACCCTAACACTAACCAAAAACCCTAATCACTAATCCCTAACCCTAACGCTTAACCTTTACCCTAACCGTTAACCCTCACCCTAAATCTTAACACTGACCCTAACCTTAACCTTTAACTCTAAGTCTAACCCTTAACCCTACAGTAAGGAAGACCCTTAATGCTAATGGGATCCCTTATCCCTAACCCTAACACTACAGCTAAAAATAACCCTGACCTTGGATCCTTAAACCTAACCCCTAACACTTACTTTCACCCCAAAACCTAACCCTAATCCTAAGCATTAAACCTAACCCTATCTCTTAACCCTAACGCTAGCCCTTACCCTAACGCCTAGATCTAACCCTAAATCTAACCTACCGCCTAATCCTAACCTTAAGCCCTAATGCTAACTCTAACCCTGAACCCTAAACCTACCCGTAACCCTTAACACTAACCCTATCCGTGAACCTTAACCCTGACCCTAACCATTACCCGCACCCAAGCATTTAACCCTGACCCTAACCCTAATCCTTACTGCTAAGCCTAACTCTAAACCCTAACCCTAAGCCCAACAGTTATCCCTAATCCTATCCCTTAACCCTAACCCTAACCCTAAGGCTACCCCCTAAACGTAACCCTAACCGTGACCAGTAAACCTAACCCTAACCTCTTACACAAACCATAGCACATAACTCTATCCCTAAAACTAACCCTAACCCTATCCCTAAACCCTAACTCTTAACCTTAACCCTAAGCGTTAACTCTCACGCTAACCTTTAATCCTAACCCTAATCCTAATCTTCAACCCTAAACCTAACACTTAACCCTAACCCTGTACCAAACCCTAACCCCTCATCTTAACCCTAACCGTAAACCTGAACCCTAAACCAAAGTGTAACCGTTAAACCTAAGAGTAACCTTTAACCCTAACCCTAATCCCTAACCCTAAGCCCTCACCCTAACACTAAACTTCATCCTTAACCCTAAGCAGAATCCTAACCCTAAATCTAATTCTCAGACTTCTTGCTTTCTTAGAGTTTAGAAAGCCTGCAATCCTCCCATGCCATGCATGAAAGGAGGCTCTACCACTGTGTCCTGCATGAAACCCACGGGCCCATACCCAGAGTATGATAGAGTGGGTTCCCGGGTACAATCCCAGCCCCCTAAACTCCCCCCGCCCGCCTAATGCGGACAGGGCCCGTGCGCTAAGCATAAACAATACCTTTAACAGATAACCCTAACCCTGAACGTAACACCCAACCCTGTTCCTATTTCTCCCCTTAACACGTAAACCTCACCGTGCGCCTAACTTTAGCCTCTTATCCTAACGTTAATGCATAACCCATTTCCTGAGAACAACCCCTATCCCATAATTCTAACCCTATCTCCCAGTCATCACTGTGACACCTAATCCCTAACCCTAATTCCAAACCGCTAACCCTAACCGTAACCCTACCTACAACCCTAACACTGACAGTAACCCTTACTTCTAACCCCAACGCTATGCCTAACAAAAACCCTAACCCTTGACCCTAACCCTTCACCCTAACCCCTAAGCCTTACCCTAACCCTTAACCCTAATCCTAATCCTAACCATTAAACCTAACCCTAGCTCTTAAAGCTAACCCTAAACCTTACCCTCACGACTAGACCTAACCCTGACACTAACCTAACACCTAACCCTAACCAGAACCCCTAAAGCTAACCCTGAACCCTATCCCTAACCCTAGCAGTAAACTCTAACCCTAAACCTAATCCCAACCCCTAAACCTAATCCTATGCTTTTGCTCTAAAACTAACCCCTAAACCTAACACATATACCTCACCCTAACTCTAACCCCAATCCTAATTCTAACCATACCCCTTCATAAAACACTAACTCCTAACCGCTAACCCTAACACTAACCAAAAACCCTAATCACTAATCCCTAACCCTAACGCTTAACCTTTACCCTAACCGTTAACCCTCACCCTAAATCTTAACACTGACCCTAACCTTAACCTTTAACTCTAAGCCTAACCCTTAGCCCTACAGGAAGGAAGACCCTTAATGCTAATGGGATCCCTTATCCCTAACCCTAACACTACAGCTAAAAATAACCCTAACCTTGGATCCTTAAACCTAACCCCTAACACTTACTTTAACCCCAAACCCTAACCCTAATCTAAGCATTAAACCTAACCCTATCTCTAAACCCTAACGCTAACCCTTACCCTAACGCCTAGATCTAACCCTAAATCTAACCTACCGCCTAATCCTAACCTTAAGCCCTAATGCTAACTCTAACCCTGAACCCTAAACCTACCCGTAACCCTTAACACTAACCCTATCCGTGAACCTTAACCCTGACCCTAACCATTACCCGCACCCAAGCATTTAACCCTGACCCTAACCCTAATCCTTACTGCTAAGCCTAACACTAAACCCTAACCCTAAGCCCAACAGTTATCCCTAATCCTATCCCTTAACCCTAACCCTAACCCTAAGGCTACCCCCTAAACGTAACCCTAACCGTGACAAGTAAACCTAACCCTAACCTCTAACACAAACCATAGCACATAACTCTATCCCTAAAACTAACCCTAACCCTAACCCTAAACCCTAACTCTTAACCTTAACCCTAAGCGTTAACTCTCACGCTAACCTTTAATCCTAACCCTAATCCTAATCTTCAACCCTAAACCTAACACTTAACCCTAACCCTGTACCAAACCCTAACCCCTCATCTTAACCCTAACCGTAAACCTCAACCCTAAACCAAAGTGTAACCGTTAAACCTAAGAGTAACCTTTAACCCTAACCCTAATCCCTAACCCTAAGCCCTCACCCTAACACTAAACTTCATCCTTAACCCTAACCAGAATCCTAACCCTAAATCTAATTCTCAGACTTGTTGCTTTCTTAGAGTTTACAAAGCCTGCAATCCTCCCATGCCATGCGTGAAAGGAGGCTCTACCACTGTGTCCTGCATGAAACCCACGGGCCCATACCCAGAGTATGATAGAGTGGGTTCCCGGGTACAATCCCAGCCCCCTAAACTCCCCCCGCCCGCCTAATGCAGACAGGGCCCGTGCGCTAAGCATAAACAATACCTTTAACAGATAACCCTAACCCTGAACATAACACCCAACCCTGTCCTTATTTCTCCCCTTAACACGTAAACCTCACCGTGCGCCTAACTGTAACCTCTTATGCTAACGTTAATGCATAACCCATTTCCTGAGAACAACCCCTATCCCATAATTCTAACCCTATCTCCTAGTCATCACTGTGACACCTAATCCCTAACCCTAATTCTAAACCCCTAACCCTAACCGTAACCCTACCTACAACCCTAATACTGACAGTAACCCTTACTTCTGACCCCAACGCTATCCCTAACAAAAACCCTAACCCTTCACCCTAACCCCTAAGCCTTACCCTAACCCTTAACCCTAATCCTAATCCTAACCATTAAACCTAACCCTAGCTCTTAAAGCTAACCCTAAACCTTACCCTCACGACTAGACCTAACCCTGACACTAACCTAACACCTAACCCTAACCAGAACCCCTAAAGCTAACCCTGAACCCTATCCCTAACCCTAGCAGTAAACTTTAACCCTAAACCTAAGCCCAACCCGTAACCCTAATCCTATCCTTTTACCCTAAAACTAACCCCTAAACCTAACCCCTATACCTCACCCTCACTCTAACCCCAATCCTAATTCTAACCATACCCCTTCATAAAACACTAACTCCTAACCGCTAACCCTAACACTAACCAAAAACCCTAATCACTAATCCCTAACCCTAACGCTTAACCTTTACCCTAACCGTTAACCCTCACCCTAAATCTTAACACTGACCCTAACCTTAACCTTTAACTCTAAGCCTAACCCTTAACCCTACAGGAAGGAAGACCCTTAATGCTAATGGGATCCCTTATCCCTAACCCTAACACTACAGCTAAAAATAACCCTAACCTTTGATTCTTAAACCTAACCCCTAACACTTACTTTAACCCCAAACCCTAACCCTAATCTAAGCATTAAACCTAACCCTATCTCTTAACCCTAACGCTAACCCTTACCCTAACGCCTAGATCTAACCCTAAATCTGACCTACCGCCTAATCCTAACCTTAAGCCCTAATGCTAACTCTAACCCTGAACCCTAAACCTACCCGTAACCCTTAACACTAACCCTATCCCTAACCCCCTTACCCTAACTCTGTTAACCCTAACCCTCAACCCTGACCCTAACCTTAAACCTTAATCCTAACCATGCGTGAGATGAGCCTCTGCCTTTGTCCTGCGTGACAGTTCAAGCCCAACACCCAGGGTACGATGAAGTGGGGACACAGCCTTGCTCCACACCCGTAGTGCCCCGTACGTTAGACAGGGCCCGTGCCCTAACACACACCGTTAAACGTAAGCCCTAACCCTATCACTAAACCAAACCCTTCGTAAGCCCCGAATCTAACTCCTAACCGTAACCCTAATCCCTGACCCTTACTCTTGCCTCTCACCCTAAACCTAAACCCAACCACTAAACATAATCCTAATCTCTAACCCTAACAGTAATCCTAACCCTAATTCTAAGCTAAAACTCTAACCCCTAAATCTAATCCTAGTCCCTAACACCTAACCTTACCCTAAACCGAATTCCAATTCTCAGACTTTTTCAATTCAAAAACTCAAAAAAGCCTAGAATCCACCAATGCCGTGTCTGAGATGAGCGTCCGCCCCTATGTCCTGCATGACAGGCAGGCGCCAATGCCCAGGGTACTATGGAGTGGAGTCCTGGGGTCTGTAGGCTTGCTAAACTCCAGTTTGGAAGAATTGCTATAGTCATATATAGGGATGCTTACATTTACTTATAGAAAGCAACTATTGATGTGTGATTTGTAGGCTTGCCTTACTCTAGTTTGGATGAAGAAGCTGAATCATATATAGGAATATTAGCTTTGAGTTAGAGGAAGCATCTATGGGGGGTGCTTTTTTGGCTTGTTAAACTCTGGTTTGGAAGAAGTTCGAGAGTCTTATATAGGAACGATATCATTCATTCAGAGAAAGCAATTATAGGGAGTTGGTTTGTAGGCTTGCTAAGCTCTAGTTTGGAGGAAGGCGAGAGTCATATATAGAACGCTTACGTTCACATAAAGCGTCTACGGGGGGACGGTTTCTAGGCTTCCTAAACTCTAGCTTGGAAAAAGAGGACAGTTATGTATAGGAACTCTCAGCGGGGGATTTGTAGCATTGCTAAAATCTTAGATTGGAAAAGTTGCGAGAGTCATACATAGGAATGTTAACATTCACTCAATGAAAGCAACTATAAGGGGTGCTTTCCAGGCTGGCTACACTCTAATTTGGAAAAAGTGCGACAGTCATATATAGGAAGGCTTATATTCACTCAGACAAAGCAATTATGTGTAGGTGTATAGTAGGCATGCTAACTCTAGTTTGGAAAATTTCGAGAGCCATGTATAGGAAAGCATACAGTAACTTAGAGAAAGCAACGAACAGGGGTGGAGTGTAGACTTGCTAAACTCTAGTTTGGAGGAAGTGCCATAGTCATATATAGGAACGCTTAAATTCATTCAGAGAAAACAGCTGTCGGGGATTTGTTTGTAGACTTATTCAACTCTAGTTTGGAAGAAGTGCGAGAGACATATATAGGAATGTTTACATTGACTCAAAGAAAGCAACTATGGGGGAGTGTTATTTTGGCATGCCAGATGCTAGTTAGGAAGAAGTACAAGACTCATATATAGGAACGCTTACATTCACACAGCGAGAGCAACTACGGAGTAGTGTCAGGTAGACATATTAAAGTCTAGCTTGGGAGAAGTTCCAGAGTCCTATATAGGAAAGGTAACAGCCACTTTGAAAAAGCAAGTCTTGGCGGGTGGTTTGTAGGCCTGCAAAACCTTGTTTTGGTTGAAGTGTGAGAATCATATATGAGAACGCTTACATTCACTCAGAGAAAGCAACGATGGGGTTGTTTGTAGGCTTACTAAACTGCAGTTTAGAAGAAGCAGGAGAATCACATATAGGAGCACATACATTTTGACGCACTGAAAGTAACTATGGGGTGGTGTTTTATAGGCATGCTAAACTCTAGTTTGGATGAAGTTTGAGAATCACATATAAGAAAGCTTAGAGTCACTTAGAGAAAGCAAATCTCTGGGTGTGGAATGTAGGCCTGCTAAACTCTATTTTGGTTTAAGAGTGAGAGTCATATATGGGAAGGCTTACATTCCCTCAGAGAAAGCAACGATGGCGTGGTGGTTTGTAGGCATACTAAACTCTAGTTTGGAAGAAGTAGGAGAATGATATATGGGAACGCTTACATTCACGTAGAGAAAGCAATTATGGGGTGGCGTTTTTGTAGCCATGCTAATCTCTAGTTTGGAAGAAGTTAAGGAGTAATATATAGGAAAGGGTACAGTCATAGAAACCAACTCTCGGGGGATGTTTTGTACACCTGCAAAACTTCAGTTTGGAAGAAGGGGGAGAGTCATATTGGGGACCGCGTGCATTCACTCAGAGAAATCAACGATGGGATTGTGATTTGTAGGCATAGTCAACTCTAGTTTGGAAGAAGTACGAGAATCGTATATAGGAAAGCTTACCTTCACGCAGAGAAAGCAACTATGGAGTGATGTTTGTATGCCTACTAAAATATAGTTTGGAGGAAGTTCGAGAGCCATATCTGGGAAGCTTACAGTCACTTAGAGAAAGCAACTCTCGGGGGTGTTTCGTAGGCCTGCTAAACTCTATTTTCAATGAAGTGTTAGAATAATATATGGGAACTCAGTGAAAGCAACGTTGTGGTTGTGGTTCCTAGGCATACTAACCTGTAATTTGGAAAAAGCAAGAGAATCACATGTAGAATCGCTTACATTCCGGCACCGAATGCAACTATGGGGTGGTGTTTTGTAGGGTGCAAAACTCTAGTTTGGACGAAGTTTGAGAGTCATATATAGGAAATTTTAAAGTCACGTAGAGAAAGCAACTCTCTGGGTGTGGAATGTAGAGTTATTTTGGTTGAAATAGTTATTTTGGTTGAAGTGTGAGAGTCATATATGGGAACGCTTACATTCACTCAGAGAAAACAACGTTTGGGTGGTGGTTTGTAGGGCATACTAAACTGTAGTTTGGAAGAAGTACGAGAGTCCTATATAGGAACACTTACATTCACACAGAGAAAGCACTTATGGCATCAGGTTTTGTAGGCATGCTAAACTGCAGTTTGGAAGAAGTTGGAGAACCTTATACAGGAAAGATTACCGTCACCTAGGGAAAGCAACTCTCGGGAGATTTTTTTTGTACACATGCTAAACTCTAATTTGGATGAAGTGTGAGAGTCAAACATGGGACCGCTTACATTCCCTCAGAGAAACAACACTGGGGTGGTTTTTGTAGGCATACTAAATAGTTTGGAAGAAGTACGAGAATGATATTTGGGAAGGCTTACATTCACACAGAGAAAGCAACTACGGGGTGGTGTTTTGTAAGCATGCTATAGTTTGGAAGAAGTTCCAAACCTGAACAGTCATTTAGAGAAAGCAACTCTTGGTGGGTGATTTTTAGGTCTGCTAAATTGTATTTTGAAAGAAGTACCAGAGTCATATATACTAATGCTTACATTCATGCAAAGAAAAAACCATGGGGTGATGTTTTGTGGGCATGTTAACCTGTAGTTTGGAAGAAGTTGGAGAGTCTTATTTAGGAAAGCTTACAGTCACCTAGAGAAAGTAACTCTCGGGAGAGCCTTTCTTGGCCTGCTAAACTCTACTTTGCATCAATTGTGAGAGTCAAACATGGGAATGCTTTCATTCATTCAGAGAACGCAACGTTTGGGTGGTGGTTTGTAGGCATTCTAAACTGTATTTTGGAGGAAGTACGAGAGTCATGTATATGAACGCTTACATTCAGGCAGAGAAAGCAACTCTGGGGTCGTATTTTGTTGGCATGCTAAACTGTGGTTTGGAAGAAGTTCGAGAGTCTTATATAGGAAAGATTACAGTGACACAGAGAAAACAACTCTCGGAAGTTTATTGGTAGGCCTGCTAAACTCTAACTTGGATGAAATGTGAGAACACTTGCATTCATTCACTCAGAGAAAGAAACATGGTGATGGTTTGAAGGCATAATAACTGTAGTTGGGAAGAAGTAGGAGAGTCATATATATGAACCGTTACATTCACGCAGAGAACGCAACTGTGGGGTGACGATGTATGCATGTTAATCTGTAGTTTGGAGGAAGTGTGAGAGTCATATCTGGGGAAAATTACAGTCACTTAGGGAAAGGAACCATCCTGGGTTGGTTTGTAGATCTGCTAAATTCTATTTTGGAAACAGAGTGTGAGTCATATATGGGAACGCTTATGTTCACTCATAGAAAGCAACCACTGCGTGGTGTTTTGTTGGCATGGTGTAGTTTGAAAGAAGTTGGAGATTCTTATATAGGAAAGTTTACAATCACCTAGAGAAAGCAAATCACGGGGTGTTGTTTGTAGGCCTGCTAAACTCTAATTTAGATGAAGTGAGAGAGGCATATATATGAACGCTTATATTGATGCAGAGAAAGCAACTATGGGGTGGTGTTTTGTAGGCATGCTAAAATATAATTTGGAAGAAGTTCAAAAACAGACAGTCACTTAGAGAAAGCCACTCTCGGCGGTTGATTTTTCAGTGTGCTAAATTGTATTATGAAAGAAGTACCAGAGTCATATATACAAACGCTTACATTCATGCAGAGAAAGCAACTCTGGGGTGGTGTTTTCTAGGCATGCTAAACTCTAGTTTGGACGAAGTTTGAGAATCACATATAAGAAAGCTTAGTCGCTTAAAGCAAATCTCTGGGTGTGGAATGTAGGCGTGCTAAACTCTATTTTGGTTTCGGAGTGAGAGTCATATATGGGAAGGCTTACATTCGCTCAGAAAAAGCAACGATGGTGTGGTGGTTTGTAGGCATACTGAACTCTAGTTTGGAAGATGTAGGAGAATGATATATGGGAACGCTTACATTCATGCAGAGAAAGCAATTATGGGGTGGCTTTTTTGTAGCCATGCTAATCTCTATTTTGCAAGAAGTTAAAGAGAAATATATAGGAAAGCGTACCGTCATTTATAGAAACCAACTTTCGGGGGATGGTTTGTAGGCCTGCAAAACTCTACTTTGGAAGAAGGGGGAGAATCATATGGGGGACTGGGTACATTCACTCGGAGAAATCAACGATGGGGTTGTGGTTTGTAGGCATACTAAACTCTAGTTTGGAAGAAGGACGAGAATCATATATAGGAACGCTTACATTCATGCAGAGAAAGCAACTATGGAGTGATGTTTGTATGCCTACTAAACGATAGATTGGAGGATGCTCGAGAGTCATATCTGGAAAGCTTACATTCATTTAGAGAAAGCAACTCTCTGGGGGTGGTTCGTAGGCCTGCTAAACTCTATTTTCAATGAAGTGTTCGAATCATATACAGGAACGCTTACATTCACTCAGAGAAAGCAACGTTGGGGTGGCCGTTTTTGAGCATACTAAACTCTACTTTGGAAGAGGTACGAGAGACAAATACTAACGCTTACATTAACACAGAGAAAGCAAATACGGGGTGCTGTAGTGCAGGCATGCTAAAGTATAGATTAGAAGAAGTTCGAAAGCTGACAGTCACTTAGAGAAAGCAACTCTTGGCGGGTGATTTTTAGGTCTGCTAAATTGTATTTTGAAAGACGTACCAGAGTCATATACAAACGCTTACATTCATGCAGAGAAAGAAACTATGGGGTGATGTGTTGTGGGGATGCTAAACTGCAGTTTGGAAGGTGTTCGAGAGTGTTATATAGGATAGCTTACAGTCACCTAGAGAAAGCAACACTCGGGACAGCTTTACAAGCCTCTAAACACTAATTAGCAGCAATTGTGAGAGCCAAACATGGGAACGCTTACATTCACTCAGAGAACGCAACGTTTGGGTGGCTGGTTTTTAAGCATTCTAAACTGTATTTTGGAGGAAGTAGGAGAGTCATATATACGAATGCTTACATTCACGCAGAGAAAGCAACTCTGTGGTCGTATTTTGTTGGCATGCTAAACTGTGGTTTGGAAGAAGTTCGAGAGCCTTATATAGGAAAGATTACAGTGACACAGAGAAAACAACTCTCTGTAGTTTCTTGGTAGGTCTGCTAAACTGTGATTTGGATGAAGTGTGAGAACGCTTGCATTCACTCAGAGAAAGAACTTTGTCGTGGTGGTTTGTAGGAATAACAACTGTAGTTCGAAGAAGTAGGAGAGTCATATATGAACGGTTACATTCACGCAGAGAAAGCAACTGTGGGGTGGCGTATGTAATCATCATAATCTGTAGTTTGGAGGAAGTTCGAGAGTCATATCTGGGGAAAATTAGAGTCACATAGAGAAAGGAACAATCGGGGGCTGGTGTGTAGGTCTGCTAAATTCTATTTTGGAAGAAGAGTGAGAGTCATATATGGGAACGCTTATGTTCACTCAGAGAAATCAACGATGGGGCGCTGTATTGTTGGCATGCTAAACTGTAGTTTGGAAGAAGTTCGAGAGTCTTATATAGGAAAGTTTACAGTCACCTAGAGAAAGCAACTCAAAGGAGGTGGTTTGTAAGCCGCTAAACTCTAATTTGGATGAAGTGAAAGAGGCATACATGGATACGCTTCATTCACTCAGAGAAAGGTAAATTGGGGTGCCGGTTTGTAGGTATACTAACTCCAGTTTGGAAGAAGTACTAGAGTCATATATATGAACGCTTATATGGACGCAGAGAAAGCAACTATGGGGTGGTGTTTTGTAGGCCTGCTAAAATATAGTTTGGAAGAAGTTCGAAAGCAGACAGTCACTTAGAGAAAGCAACTCTCGGCGGTTCATTTTTTGGTCTGCTGAATTGTATTTTGAAAGAAATACCAGAGTCATATATTCAAACGCTTACATTCATGCAGAGAAAGCAACTCTGGGGTGGTGTTTTCTAGGCATGCTAAACTCTAGTTTGGACGAAGTTTGAGAATCACATATAAGAAAGCTTAGAGTCACTTAAAGCAAATCTCTGGGTGTGGAATGTAGGCGTGCTAAACTCTATTTTGGTTTCGGAGTGAGAGTCATATATGGGAAGGTTTACATTCACTCAGAGAAAGCAACGATGGTGTGGTGGTTTGTAGGCATACTGAACTCTAGTTTGGAAGAAGTAGGAGAATGATATATGGGAACGCTTACATTCATGCAGAGAAAGCAATTATGGGGTGGCTTTTTTGTAGCCATGCTAATCTCTATTTTGCAAGAAGTTAAAGAGAAATATATAGGAAAGTGTACCGTCATTTATAGAAACCAACTTTCGGGGGATGGTTTGTAGGCCTGCAAAACTCTACTTTGGAAGAAGGGGGAGAATCATATGGGGGACTGGGTACATTCACTCGGAGAATTCAACGATGGGGTTGTGGTTTGTAGGCATACTAAACTCTAGTTTGCAAGAAGGACGAGAATCATATATAGGAACGCTTACATTCATGCAGAGAAAGCAACTATGGAGTGATGTTTGTATGCCTACTAAACGATAGATTGGAGGATGCTCGAGAGTCATATCTGGAAAGCTTACATTCATTTAGAGAAAGCAACTCTCTGGGGGTGGTTCGTAGGCCTGCTAAACTCTATTTTCAATGAAGTGTTCGAATCATATACAGGAACGCTTACATTCACTCAGAGAAAGCAACGTTGGGGTGGCCGTTTTTGAGCATACTAAACTCTACTTTGGAAGAGGTACGAGAAACATAAATACGAACGCTTACATTAACACAGAGAAAGCAAATACGGGGTGCTGTAATGCAGGCATGCTAAACTATAGATTGGAAGATGTTCGAAAGCTGACAGTCACTTAGAGAAAGCAACTCTTGGCGGGTGATTTTTAGGTCTGCTAAATTGTATTTTGAAAGACGTACCAGAGTCATATACAAACGCTTACATTCATGCAGAGAAAGAAACTATGGGGTGATGTGTTGTTGGCATGCTAAACTGCAGTTTGGAAGGAGTTCGAGAGTGTTATATAGGATAGCTTACAGTCACCTAGAGAAAGCAACACTCGGGACAGCTATACAAGCCTCTAAACACTAATTAGCAGCAATTGTGAGAGTCAAACATGGGAACGCTTACATTCACGGAGAGAACACAACGTTTAGGTGGTGGTTTGTAGGCATAATAACTGTAGTTCGGAAGAAGTAGGAGAGTCATATATATGAACGGTTACATTCACGCAGAGAAAGAAACTGTTGGGTGGTGTATGTACGCATGTTAATCTATACTTTGGAGGAAGTTCGAGAGTCATATCTGGGGAAAATTGCAGTCACTTAGAGAAAGCAACAATCCGGGGCCGTTTTGTAGATCTGCTAAATTCTATTTTGGAAGAAGAGTGAAATTCATATGTGGGAACGCTTATGTTCACTCAGAGAAATCAACGATGGGGCAGTGTTTCGTTGGGATGCTAAAGTGTAGTTTGGAAGAAGTTCGCGAGTCTTATATAAGAAAGCTTACAGTCACCTAGAGAAAGTAACTCTCGGCAGATTGTTTCTAAGCGTGCTAAACTCTAATTTGCATCAATTGTGAGAGTCAAACGGGAACGCTTACATTCACTCAGAGAACGCAACGTTTGGGTGGTGGTTTGTAAGCATTCTAAACTGTATTTTGGAGGAAGTAGGAGAGTCATATATACGAATGCTTACATTCACGCAGAGAAAGCAACTCTGTGATCGTATTTTGTTGGCATGCTAAACTGTGGTTTGGAAGAAGTTCGAGAGCCTTATATAGGAAAGATTACAGTGACACAGAGAAAACAACTCTCTGTAGTTTGTTGGTAGGTCTACTAAACTGTAATTTGGATGATGTGTGAGAACGCTTGCATTCACTCAGAGAAAGAACTTTGTCGTGGTGGTTTGTAGGAATAACAACTGTAGTTCGAAGAAGTAGGAGAGTCATATATGAACGGTTACATTCACGCAGAGAAAGCAACTGTGGGGTGGCGTATGTAATCATCATAATCTGTAGTTTGGAGGAAGTTCGAGAGTCATATCTGGGGAAAATTAGAGTCATTTAGAGAAAGGAACAATCGGGGGCTGGTGTGTAGGTCTGCTAAATTCTATTTTGGAAAAAGAGTGAGAGTCATATATGGGAACGCTTATGTTCACTCAGAGAAATCAACGATGGGGCGCTGTATTGTTGGCATGCTAAACTGTAGTTTGGAAGAAGTTCGAGAGTCTTATATAGGAAAGTTTACAGTCACCTAGAGAAAGCAACTCACAGGAGGTGGTTTGTGGGCCGCTAAACTCTAATTTGGATGAAGTGAAAGAGGCATACATGGATACGCTTCATTCACTCAGAGAAAGGTAAATTTGGGTGCCGGTTTGTAGGTATACTAACTCCAGCTTGGAAGAAGTACTAGAGTCATATATATGAACGCTTATATGGACGCAGAGAAAGCAACTATGGGGTGGTGTTTTGTAGGCCTGCTAAAATATAGTTTGGAAGAAGTTCGAAAGCAGACAGTCACTTAGAGAAAGCAACTCTTGGCGGTGGATTTTTAGGTCTGCTAAATTGTATTTTGAAAGAAGTACCAGAGTCATATATTCAAACGCTTACATTCATGCAGAGAAAGGAACTGTGGGGTGGTGTTTTCTAGGCGTGCTAAACTCTAGTTTGGACGAAGTTTGAGAATCACATATAAGAAAGCTTAGAGTCACTTAGAGAAAGCAAATCTCTGGGTGTGGAATGTAGGCGTGCTAAACTCTATTTTGGTTTAGATTGAGAGTCATATATGGAAAGGGTTACATTCACTCAGAGAAAGCAACGATGGTGTGGTGGTTTGTAGGCATACTAAACTCTAGTTTGGAAGAAGTAGGAAAATGATATATGGGAACGCTTACATTCATGCAGAGAAAGCAATTATGGGGTGGCTTTTTTGTACCCATGCTAATCTCTAGTTTGGAAGAAGTTATATAGGAAAGCGTACACTCATTTATAGAAACCAACTTTCGGGGGATGAAGGGTAGGCCTGCAAAACTCTACTTTGGAAGAAGTGGGAGAGTCATATTGGGGACCACGTACATTGACTCAGAGAAATCGAGCATGGGGTTGTGTTTTGTAGGCATACTAAACTCTAGTTTGGAGAAAGTACGAGAATCATATATAGGAACGCTTACATTCATGCAGAGAAAGCAACTATGGAGTGAGGTTTGTATGCCTACTAAACTATAGTTTGGAGGAAGTTTAGAATCTTATATAGCAAAGCTTACAGTCACCTAGAGAGAGCAACTCTTGGGAGATGGTTTCTAAGCCTGATAATTTGCACCAACTCTTAAAGTCAAGTATGGGAAGGTTTACATCCACTCAGAACGCAAGGTTTGGGTTGCAGTTTGTGGCCTTAATTGTAGTTCGGAAGAAGTAGGAAAGTCATATATATGAACGGTTACATTCACGCAGACAAACCAGCTATGGAGTGATGTGTGTATGCCTACTAAACTATAGTTTGGAGGATGTTCGAGAGTCATATCTGGAAAGCTTACAGTCATTTAGAGAAAGCAACTCTCGGGGCGTGGTTCGTAGGCCTGCTAAACTCTATTTTCAAAGAAGTGTTAAAATCATATACAGGAACGCTTACATTCACTCAGAGAAAGCAACGTTGGGGTGGCCGTTTGTGAGCATACTAAACTCTACTTTGAAAGAGGTACAAGAGACATAAATACGAACGCTTACATTAACACAGAGAAAGCAAATACGGGGTGCTGTAGTGCAGGCATGCTAAACTATAGATTGGAAGAAGTTCGAAAGCTGACAGTCACTTAGAGAAAGCAACTCTTGGCGGGTGATTTTTTAAGTCTGCTAAATTGTATTTTGAAAGACGTGTCAGAGTCTTATATACAAACGCTTACATTCATGCGTAGAAAGAAACTATGGGGTGATGTGTTGTGGGGATGCTAAACTGCAGTTTGGAAGAAGTTCGAGAGTGTTATGTAGGATAGCTTACAGTCACCTAGAGAAAGCAACACTCAGGAGAGCTTTGCAAGCCTGCTAAACTCTAACAAGCAGCGATTGTGAGAGTCAAACATGGGAACGCTTACATTCACTCAGAGAACACAACGTTTGGGTGGTGGTTTGTAGGCATAATAACTGTAGTTCGGAAGAAGTAGGAGAGTCATATATGAACGGTTACATTCACGCAGAGAAAGCAACTGTTGGGTGGCGTATGTATGCATGCTAATCTGTAGTTTGGAGGAATTTCGAGAGTCATATCTGGGGAAAATTACAGTCACTTAGAGAAAGCAACCATCGGGGGCCATTTTGTAGATCTGCTAAATTCTATTTTGAAAGAAGAATGAGAGTCATATATGGGAACGCTTATGATCACGAAGAGAAATCAACTATGGGGCGGTGTTTTGTTGGCATGCTAAACTGTAGTTTGGAAGAAGTTCGCGAGTCTTACATAGGAAAGTTTACAGTCACCCAGAGAAAGCAACTCTCGGGAGATTGTTTCTAAGCATGCTAAATTCTAGATTGCATCAATTGTGAGAGTCAAACATGGGAACGCTTACATTGACTCAGAGAACGCAACGTTTGGGTGGTGGTTTGTAAGCATTCTAAACTGTATTTTGGAGGAAGTAGGAGAGTCATATATACGAATGCTTACATTCACGCAGAGAAAGCAACTCTGTGATCGTATTTTGTTGGCATGCTAAACTGTGGTTTGGAAGAAGTTCGAGAGCCTTACATAGGAAAGATTACAGTGACACAGAGAAAAACAAATCTCTGTAGTTTGTTGGTAGGTCTGCTAAACTGTAATTTGGATGAAGTGTGAGAACGCTTGCATTCACTCACAGAAAGAACGTTGTCGTGATGGTTTGTAGGAATAAATGCTGTAGTTCAAAAGAAGTAGGAGAGTCATATATGAACGGTTACATTCACGCAGAGAAAGCAACTGTGGGGTGGCCTATGTAATCATCATAATCTAGTTTGGAGGAAGTTCGAGACTCATATGTGGGAAAAATTAAAGTCACCTAGAGAATTGGAACCATCGGGTGTTGTGTAGGTCTGCTAAATTCTATTTTGGAAGAAGAGTGAGAGTCATATATGGGAACGCTTATGTTCACTCAGAGAAATCAACGATGGGGCGCTGTATTGTTGGCATGCTAAACTGTAGTTTGGAAGAAGTTCGAGAGTCTTATATAGGAAAGTTTACAGTCACCTAGAGAAAGCAACTCACAGGAGGTGGTTTGTGGGCCGCTAAACTCTAATTTGGATGAAGTGAAAGAGGCATACATGGATACGCTTCATTCACTCAGAGAAAGGTAAATTTGGGTGCCGGTTTGTAGGTATACTAACTCCAGTTTGGAAGAAGTACGAGAATCATATATATGAACGATTATATGGACGCAGAGAAAGCAACTATGGGGTGGTGTTTTGTAGGCATGATAAAATATAATTTGGAAGAAGTTCGAAAGCTGACAGTGACTTAGAGAAAGCAACTCTCGGCGGTTGATTTTGAGGTCTGCTAAATTGTATTTTGATAGAAGTACAAGAGTCATATATAAAATCGCTTATATTTATGCTGAGAAAGAAACTATGTGGTGATGTTTTGTTGGCGTGCTGAAATGTAGTTTCGAAGAAGTTCGACAGTCTTTTATAGGAAAGCTTACAGTCCCCCAGAGGAAGCAACTTTCGAGAGATAGTTTGTAAGCCTGCTAAACTCTACTTTGCATCATTTGGAACAGTCATACTTGGGAACGCTAACATTCTCTCAGAGAACGCAACGTTTGGTTGGTTGTTTGTAAGCATACTAAACTGTATTTTGGAAGAAGTAGCAGAGTCATATATATGAGTGCTTACATTCACGCAGAGAGGGCAACTATGGGGTGGTGTTTTGTAGGCATGCAAATCTCTAGTTGCGAAGAAGTTAAGAGTAATAGGAAAGCTTACAGTCTCACAGGGAAAGCAACCCTTGGGGGCCGGTTTGTAGTTCTGCTAAATTCTATTTTGGATGAAGTGTGAATCATAAATGGGAACGCTAACATTCACTCAGAGAAAGCAAGGTTGCGGTGGTGATTTTTAGTCACACTAAACTGGAGTTTGGAGGAAGTACGAGAATAAAAGAATGCTTACATTCACTCAGAAAAAGCAACGTTGGGGAGGTGGTTGGTAGGTGTACTATACTTTGGAAGAAGTACGAGCGTGATGCATAGGAACGCTTACATTCACGCAAACTATGGGGTGGCCTTTTGTTGGCATGCTAAACTATGTCCCAAAGTCATATATAGGAAAGCTTATAGTGAGAGAAAGCAACTCTCGGGTGGTGTTTTGTAGGTCCGGCAAATTGCATTTTGAAAGCAGTCCGAGATTCATATAAGGGAAGGCCTATATCCACTCAGAGAAAGCAATGTTAGGCTGGTGGTTTGTAGGCATACTAAACTGTATTTTGGAACTCATATGTATGACTCTCACACTTGATCCAAATTAGAGTTCACCAGGCCTATAAACCACATCCTGAGAGTTGCTTTCTCTAGGTGAATGTAAGCTTTCCTATGTAAAACTCTCGAACTTCTTCCAAACTAAAGTTTAGCATGCCAACAATACACCACCGCATCGTTGCTTTCTCTGAGTGAACATAAGCATTCCCTTATATGAATCACTTTTTCCAAAATAGAATTTAGCAGACCTACAAACCAGTCCCCGATGGTTGATTTAGCTATGTGACTGTAATTTTCCCCAGATATGACTCTCAAACTTCCTCCAAAGTATAGATTAACATGCGTACATACACCACCCAACAGTTTGTTTCTCTGTGTGAATGTAACTGTTCATATATATGACTCTCCTACTTCTTCCAACCTACAGTTATTATGCCTACAAACCACCACCCAAACGTTGTGTTCTCTCCGTGAATGTAAGCTTTCCCATATTTGACTCTCACAATTGCTGCTAATTAGTGTTTAGAGGCTTGCAAAGCTGTCCCGAGTGTTGTTTTCTCTAGGTGACTGTAGCTATCCTATATAACACTCTGGAAGTCCTTTCAAACTGCAGTTTAGCATGCCAACAACACATCACCCCATAGTTTCTTTCTCTGCATAAATGTAAGCGTTTGTATATATGACTCTTGTACGTCTTTCAAAATACAATTTAGCAGACCTAAAAATCACCCGCCAAGAGTTGCTTTCTCTAAGTGACTGTCAGCTTTCGAACTTGTTCCAATCTATAGTTTAGCATGCCTGCACTACAGCACCCCGTATTTGCTTTCTCTGTGTTAATGTAAGCGTTCCTATGTATGTCTCTCGTACCTCTTCCAAAGTAGAGTTTAGTATGCTCAAAAACGGCCACCCCAACGTTGCTTTCTCTGAGTGAATGTAAGCGTTCCTGTATATGATTCGAACACTTCATTGAAAATAGAGTTTAGCAGGCCTACGAACCACCCCCAGAGAGTTGCTTTCTCTAAATGACTGTAAGCTTTCCAGATATGACTCTCGAACATCCTCCAATCTATCGTTTAGTAGGCATACAAACATCACTCCATAGTTGCTTTCTCTGCATGAATGTAAGCGTTCCTATAAATGATTCTCGTACTTCTTCCAAACTAGAGTTTAGTATGCCTACAAACCACAACCCCATCGTTGATTTCTCCGAGTGAATATACCCAGTCCCCCATATGACTCTCCCCCTTCTTCCAAAGTAGAGTTTTGCAGGCCTACAAATCATCCCCCGAAAGTTGGTTTCTATAAATGACGGTACGCTTTCCTATATATTACTCTTTAACTTCTTGCAAAATAGAGATTTGCATGGCTACAAAAAAGCCACCCCATAATTGCTTTCTCTGCATGAATGTAAGCGTTCCCATATATCATTCTCCTACTTCTTCCAAACTAGAGTTCAGTACGCCTACAAACGACCACACCATCGTTGCTTTCTCTGAGTGAATGTAAGCCTTCCCATATATGACTCTCACTCTGAAACCAAAATAGAGTTTGGCACACCTACATTCCACACCCAGAGATTTGCTTTAAGCGACTCTAAGCTTTCTTATATGTGAGTCTCAAACTTCGTCCAAACTAGAGTTTAGCATGCCTAGAAACCACCCCACAGTTGCTTTCTCTGCATGAATGTAAGCGTTCATATACATGACTCTCGTACTTCCTCCAAAATACAGTTTAGAATGCCTACAAACCACCACCCAAACGTTGCGTTCTCTGAATGAATGAAAGCATTCCCATGTTTGACTCTCACAATTGATGCAAAGTAGAGTTTAGCAGGCCAAGAAAGGCTCTCCCGAGAGTTGCTTTCTCTAGGTGACTGTAAGCTTTCCTAAATAAGACTCTCCAACTTCTTCCAAACTACAGGTTAACATGCCCACAAAACATCACCCCATGGTTTTTTCTTTGCATGAATGTAAGCATTAGTATATATGACTCTGGTACTTCTTTCAAAATACAATTTAGCAGACCTAAAAATCACCCACCAAGAGTTGCTTTCTCTAAATGACTGTTCAGGTTTGTAACTTCTTCCAAACTATAGCATGCTTACAAAACACCACCCCGTAGTTGCTTTCTCTGTGTGAATGTAAGCCTTCCCAAATATCATTCTCGTACTTCTTCCAAACTATTTAGTATGCCTACAAAAACCACCCCAGTGTTGTTTCTCTGAGGGAATGTAAGCGGTCCCATGTTTGACTCTCACACTTCATCCAAATTAGAGTTTAGCATGTGTACAAAAAAATCTCCCGAGAGTTGCTTTCCCTAGGTGACGGTAATCTTTCCTGTATAAGGTTCTCCAAATTCTTCCAAACTGCAGTTTAGCATGCCTACAAAACCTGATGCCATAAGTGCTTTCTCTGTGTGAATGTAAGTGTTCCTATATAGGACTCTCGTACTTCTTCCAAACTACAGTTTAGTATGCCCTGCAAACCACCACCCAAACGTTGTTTTCTCTGAGTGAATGTAAGCGTTCCCATATATGACTCTCACACTTCAACCAAAATAACTCTATTTCAACCAAAATAACTCTACATTCCACACCCAGATAGTTGCTTTCTCTACGTGACTGTAAACTTTCCTATATATGACTCTCAAACTTCGTCCGAACTAGAGTTTTGCAAGCCTACAAAACACCACCCCATAGTTGCATTCGGTGCCGGAATGTAAGCGGTTCTACATGTGATTCTCTTGCTTCTTCTAGGAACCACAACCACAACGTTGCTTTCACTGAGTTCCCATATATTATTCTAACACTTCATTGAAAATAGAGTTTAGCAGGCCTACGAAACACCCCCGAGGGTTGCTTTCTCTAAGTGACTGTAAGCTTCCCAGATATGGCTCTCGAACTTCCTCCAAACTATATTTTAGTAGGCATACAAACATCACTCCATAGTTGCTTTCTCTGCGTGAAGGTAAGCTTTCCTATATACGATTCTCGTACTTCTTCCAAACTAGAGTTGACTATGCCTACAAATCACAATCCCATCGTTGATTTCTCTGAGTGAATGCACGCGGTCCCCAATATGACTCTCTCCCACTTCCAAACTGGAGTTTTGCAGGTGTACAAAACATCCCCCGAGAGTTGGTTTCTATGACTGTACCCTTTCCTATATATTACTCCTTAACTTCTTCCAATCTAGAGATTAGCATGGCTACAAAAACGCCACCCCATAATTGCTTTCTCTACGCGAATGTAAGCGTTCCCATATATCATTCTCCTACTTCTTCCAAACTAGAGTTTAGTATGCCTACAAACCACCACACCGTCGTTGCTTTCTCTGAGGGAATGTAAGCCTTCCCATATATGACTCTCACTCTTAAACCAAAATAGAGTTTAGCAGGCCTACATTCCACACCCAGAGATTTGCTTTCTCTAAGTGACTCTAAGCTTTCTTATATGTGATTCTCAAACTTCGTCCAAACTAGAGTTTAGCATGCCTATAAAACACCACCCCATAGTTACTTTCAGTGCGTCAAAATGTATGTGCTCCTATATGTGATTCTCGTGCTTCTTCCAAACTGCAGTTTAGTAAGCCTACAAACAACCCCATCATTGCTTTCTCTGAGTGAATGTAAGCGTTCTCATATATGACTCTCACACTTCAACCAAAACAGGGTTTTGCAGGCCTACAAACCACCCGCCAAAACTTGCTTTTTCAAAGTGGCTGTTACCTTTCCTATATAGGACTCTGGAACTTCTCCCAAGCTAGACTTTAATATGTCTACCTGACACTACTCCGTAGTTGCTCTCGCTGTGTGAATGTAAGCGTTCCTATATATGAGTCTTGTACCTCTTCTTAACTAACATCTGGCATGCCAAAATAACACTCCCCCATAGTTGCTTTCTTTGAGTCAATGTAAACATTCCTATATATGTCTCTCGCACTTCTTCCAAACTAGAGTTGAATAAGTCTACAAACCAATCCCCGACAGCTGTTTTCTCTGAACGAATTTAAGCGTTCCTATATATGACTATGGCACTTCCTCCAAACTAGAGTTTAGAAAGCCTACACTCCACCCCTGTTCGTTGCTTTCTCTAAGTTACTGTAAGTTTTCCTATACATGGCTCTCAAAATTTTCCAAACTAGAGTTAGCATGCCTACTATACACCTACACATAATTGCTTTGTCTGAGTGAATATAAGCCTTCCTATATATGACTGTCGCACTTTTTCCAAATTAGAGTGTAGCCAGCCTGGAAAGCACCCCTTATAGTTGCTTTCATTGAGTGAATGTTAACATTCCTATGTATGACTCTCGCAACTTTTCCAATCTAAGATTTTAGCAATGCTACAAATCCCCCGCTGAGAGTTCCTATACATAACTGTCCTCTTTTTCCAAGCTAGAGTTTAGGAAGCCTAGAATCCGTCCCCCCGTAGACGCTTTATGTGAACGTAAGCGTTCCTATATATGACTCTCGCCTTCCTCCAAACTAGAGCTTAGCAAGCCTACAAACCAACTCCCTATAATTGCTTTCTCTGAATGAATGATATCGTTCCTATATAAGACTCTCGAACTTCTTCCAAACCAGAGTTTAACAAGCCAAAAAAGCACCCCCCATAGATGCTTCCTCTAACTCAAGGCTAATATTCCTATATATGATTCAGCTTCTTCATCCAAACTAGAGTAAGGCAAGCCTACAAATCACACATCAATAGTTGCTTTCTATAAGTAAATGTAAGCATCCCTATATATGACTATAGCAATTCTTCCAAACTGGAGTTTAGCAAGCCTACAGACCCCAGGACTCCACTCCATAGTACCCTGGGCATTGGCGCCTGCCTGTCATGCAGGACATAGGGGCGGACGCTCATCTCAGACACGGCATTGGTGGATTGTAGGCTTTTTTAAGTTTTTGAATTGAAGAACTCTGAGAATTGGAATTCGGTTTAGGGTAAGGTTAGGTGTTAGGGACTAGGATTAGATTTAGGGGTTAGAGTTTTAGCTTAGAATTAGGGTTAGGATTACTGTTAGGGTTAGAGATTAGGATTATGTTTAGTGGTTGGGTTTAGGTTTAGGGTGAGAGGCAAGAGTAAGGGTCAGGGATTAGGGTTACTGTTAGGAGTTAGATTCGGGGCTTACGAAGGGTTTGGTTTAGTGATAGGGTTAGGGCTTACGTTTAACGGTGTGTGTTAGGGCACGGGCCCCGTCTAATGTACGGGGCACTGTGGGTGTGGAGCAAGGCTGCGTCCCCACTTCATCTTACCCTTGGTGTTGGGCTTCAACTGTCACGCAGGACAAAGGCAGAGGCTCATGAAACGCATGCTAAGGATTAAGGTTTAAGGTTAGGGTCAAGGTTGAGGGTTAGGGTGAGGGTTAAGAGTTAGAGTTAGGGTAAGGGGGTTAGGGATAGGGTTAGGGTTAAGGGTTAGGTTTATGGTTCAGGTTTAAGGTTAGCATTAGAGGGTAGGGTTAGTGTAACTGTAGGTCAGTGTTGCGGTTAGATCTCTAGGCATTAGGGTAAAGGTCAGGGTTAGGGTTAAGAGTTAGGGTTAAGTTTAATGGTTAAGGATTGGGATTAGGGTTGAGGGTTAGGGTTAAGATTATGGGTAATGACTCAGGATCAAAGGTTAGGGTTATTTTTAGGCGTAGGGTTAGCGTAAGGGGTTAGGGTTAGTGTTAGTGTTGTTGGTAGGGTTAAGGTTAGGGTTGGCGTTTCAGAATTAGGGATTAGGTGTTATGGTTATGGCTAGGAGTTAGCGTTAGATTTATGGTACAGGTCTTGTTCTCAGGGTGTCATGCATTAACGTTAAGATAAGGGGTTAAAGTTAGGGTTACGGTGAGCTTTACCTGTTAAGGTGAGCAGTAGGATCAGGGTTAGGTGTTATGTTCTGGGTTAGGGTTATGGGTGAGGGGTAGGGTTTATCCTTAGGGCACGGGCCCTGTATGCACTAGGAGGCGAAGTTAGGAGTCTGTGATGGTCGCTGGGAACCCACTCTATCGCACGCAGTGTATGGGCCTCTGGGTTTCATGCAGGACACTGTGGCAGAGCGGGCTTTCATGCATGGCTTAGTAGGATTGTAGGCTTTCAAAACTCTGAGAAAGCAAGAAGTCTGAGAATTAGATTTCGGGTTAGGATTACGGCACGGTTTAGGGATGAAGATTAGTGGTTAGGGTGAGGGCTTAGGGTTAAGGGTTAGGGTTTGGGTTAGGGTTGCTGGTAGGGTGAAGGTTAGGTTTGACGTTTTAGAATTAGGGATGAGGTGTTACGGTTATGACTATGGTTTAGGATTAGAATTACGGGATAGGGCTTCTTCTCAAGGTGTTATGCATTCACGTTAAGTTAAGGGGCTAAGTTAGGGTTATGGGGAGGTTTATGTTTTAAGGTGAGCAATAGGATCAGGGTTAGGTGTTATGTTCAGGGTGAGGGTTATCTGTTAGGGGTAGTGTTTATACTTAGCGTACGGGCCCTGTCTGCACTGGGCGGGGGACGGGGGTTAGGGGGATGGGATTGTCCCCGGGAACACACTCTATCGTACGCTGGGTATGGGCTCCTGGGTTTCATGCAGTACACAGTGGCAGAGCCCCCTTTTACTCATGACATGGGAGGATTGTAGGCTTTCTAAACTCTGAGAAAGCAAGAACTCTGAGAATTAGATTTAGGGGTAGGATTCTGGTAATGTTTAGGGATGAAGATTAGTGTCAGGGTGGGGTCTTGGGTTAGGGGTTGGGGTTAAAGGTTAGTGTTAGGTTTAACAGTTACAGTTAGGTTTACGGTTAAGTCTCAGGGTTCGGGTTAAGGTTTGGGTTTAGCGTTTGGCACAGGGGTAGGCTTCAGTGTTAGCTTCATGGTTAAAGATTAGGAGTAGGGTTAGTGTGAGGGTTAAGGGTAAGGGTCAAGATTAAGGGTTCAGGTTGGGGTTAGGCTTAGGTTTAGGGTTAGGGGTCAAGGGTTAGGATTAGGGTTAAGTGTTGGGCTTAGGGTTGGGGTTTAGTGTTAAGTTTATCGTTAAGGATTAGGGTTAGGGTCAGGGTTAAATGCTTGGGTGCGGGTAATGGTTAGGGTCAGGGTTAAGGTTTATGGATAGGGTTAGTGTTAAGGGTTTACGGGTAGGTTTAGGGTTCAGGGTTAGAGTTAGCATTAGGGCTTAAGGTTAGGATTAGGTGATAGGTTAGATTTTAGGGTTAGATCTAGGCGTTAGAGTAAGGGTTAAGAGATAGGGTTAGGTTTAATGCTTAGGATTAGGGTTAGGGTTTGGGGTTAAAGTAAGTGTTAGGGGTTGGGTTTAAGGATCAAAGGTTAGTGTTATTTTTAGCTGTAGTGTTAGGGTTAGGGATAAGGGATAAGGTTGGCGTGAGGGTTTTCCTTACTGTTAGGGTTAAGGTCAGGCTTAGATTAAAGGTTAAGGTTAGGGTCAGCGTTAAGGGTTAGGGTGAGGGTTAACGGTTACGGTAAAGGTTAAGCGTTAGTGTTAGGGATTAGCGATTAGGGTTTTTGGTAAGTGTTAGGGTTAGGAGTTAGTGTTTTATGAAGGGGTATGGTTAGAATTAGGATTGGGGTTAGTCTTAGGGTTAGGTTTAGGAGTTAGGTTTAGGGTAAAAGGATAGGATTAGGGTTAAGGGTTGGGCTCAGGTTTAGGGTTAAAGTTTAGTGTTAGGGTTAATGTTTAGTGTTATGGTCCAGTTTAAGTGTTAGGGTGAGGGTTAACGGTTAGGATTAGTCTTAGAGGTTGGGGATATAGTGAGGGTTCAGTGTTAGGGTTAGGTTTAGGGTTCAGGGTTAAGGTTAGCTGTAGGGGTTATGGTTAGGGTTAGGTGTTAGGTTAGTGTCAGGGTTAGGTCTAGTCGTGAGGGTAAGGTTTAGGGTTAGCTTTAAGAGCTAGGGTTAGGTTTAATGGTTAGGATTAGGATTACGGTTAAAGGTTAGGGTAATGCTCAGGGGTTAGGGTGAAGGGTTAAGGGTTTTTGTTAGGCATAGCGTTGGGGTTAGAAGTAAGGGTTACTGTCAGTGTCAGGGTTGTAGGCAGGGTTACGGTTAGAGTTAGCGGTTTAGAATTAGGGTTAGGGATTAGGTGTTACAGTGACGACTAGGAGATAGGGTTAGAATTATGGGATAGGGGTTGTTCTCAGGAAATGGGTTATGCACTAACGTTAGGATAAGAGGTTAAAGTTAGGCTCACGGTGAGGTTTACGTGTTAAGGGGAGAAATAGGAACAGGGTTAGGTGTTATGTTCACGGTGAGGGATATCTGTTACAGGTATTGTTTATGCTTAGCTCACGGGCCCTGTCTGCCTTAGGCGGGGGTGGGGGGAGGTTAGGGGACTGGGATTGTCACCAGGATCCTACTGTATCGTACTCTGGGTATGGGCCCGTAGGTTTGATGCAGGACACAGTGGTAGAGCCTCCTTTCACGCATGGCATGGGAGGATTGCAGGCTTTCTAAACTCTAAGAAAGCAAGAAGTCTGAGAATTAGATTTAGGGTTAGGATTCTGGTTAGGGTTAAGGATGAAGTTTAGTGTTAGGGTGAGGGCTTAGGGTTAGGGATTAGGGTTAGGGTTAAAGGTTACTCTTAGGTTTAACGGTTACAGTTCGGTTTAGGGTTGAGGTTTACGGTTAGGGTTAAGATGAGGGGTTAGGGTTTGGTATAGTGTTAGGGTTAGGTACAGGGTTAGGGTTAAGTGTTAGGTTTACGGTTGAAGATTAGGATTAGGGTTAGGATTAAAGGTTAGCGTGAGAGTTAACGGTTAGGGTTAAGGTTAAGAGTTAGGGTTAGGGTTTAGGTTTAGGATTAAGGGTTAGGGTTAGCTTTAGGGTTCGAGTTATGTGTTAGGGTTTGTGTTAGAGGTTAGGGTTAGGTTTACTGGTCACGGTTAGGGTTACGTTTAGGGGTTAGCATTAGGGTTAAGGATTAGGTTTAGGGTAAGGGTTTAGAGTTAGTGTTGGGCTTTAGGCTCGGGGCTTAGGTTCAGGGTCAGGGGTTAGCATTGGTGGTAGGGCTTAGATTTATCGGTCAGTTTAAGGGCACAGGACCTGGTTAATCTATGGTGAGAGGGGTGCGGTCGGAGTCATCATGAAAGCACAACATCATTCCCTGGGCCCTGGGACAAGATCTACATGCAGGACTCAGGCGGAGCCTCATCTCACACATGGCATGGCTGTATTGTAGGCTTGCTTCACTCGGGAATGGAAGTAGTGTGAGAATTAGGGTTAGGGTTGGGGTTAGGGGTTTCGAGTTAGGGGTTAGGCTTGGAGTCAGGGTTAGGTGCTAGGGATTAGTGGTTAGGTTTAGAGTTAGTGTTACGGGTTAGGTGTTAACTCTGGTTTAGGGGGCCAGGGTAAGGTTTAGGTTTGGAGTTAGCGTTAGGGTTAGGCGTTAGGGTTAAGGGATAGGGTTAGGGTTAAGGGTTAGGCTTAGGGTAAGAGTTCAGGTTTAGGGTTAGGGTCAGGGTTAAGGGTTAGGGTGAGGGTTAACAGTTAGGGATAGGGTTAGGGGGTTAGGGATAGGATTAGGTTTAAGGGTTAGGTTTATGGTTCAGGTTTAAGGTTAACATTAGGGGGTTAGGGTTAGTGTTAACTGTAAGTCAGTGTTAGGGTTAGATCTCTAGGCATTAAGGTAAAGGTTAGGTTTAAGGTTAAGTGTTAGGGTTATGTTTAATGGTTAGGCTTGGGATTAGGGTTAAGTGTTAGGGTTAAGGTTAGGGGTTATGACTAAGGATCAACGGTTAGGGTTATTTTTATGCGTAGGGTTAGGGTAAGGTGTTAGTGTTAGTGTTAGTGTTGTTGGTAGGGTTAAGGTTAGGGTTGGCGTTTCAGAATTCGGGATCAGGTGTTATGGTTATGGCTAGGAGTTAGCGTTAGAATTACAGTATAGTGCTTTTTCTCAGGGTGTCATGCATTAACGTTAAGATAAGGTGTTAAAGTTAGGGTTATGGTGAGCTTTACCTCTTAAGGTGAGCAGTATGATCAGGGTTAGGTGTTATGTTCTGGGTTAGTCTTATGGGTGAGGGGTAGGGTTTATGCTCTGGGCACGGGCCCTGTATGCACTAGGAGGCAAAGATAGGGGTCTGTGATGGTCGCTGGTAACCTACTCTATCGTATGCAGTGTATGGGCCTCTGGTTTCCTGCAGGACACTGTCGCAGAGCGGGCTTTCATGCATGGCTTAGTAGGATTGTAGGCTTTCAAAACTCTGAGAAAGCAAGAAGTCTGAGAATTAGATTTCGGGTTAGGATTACGGCACGGTTTAGGGATGAAGATTAATGTTAGGGTGAGGGCTTAGGGTTAGGGGTTAGGGTTAGGGTTAGGGTTGATGGTAGGTTGAAGTTTAGGGTTGGCACTTTAGAATATGGATGAGGTGTTATGGTTATGGCTAGGGGTTAGGTTTAGAATTATGGGATAGGGCTTCTTCTTTGGGTGCTATGCATTAACGTTAACATAAGGGGATAAATTAGTGTTATGGTTAGGTTTATGTTTTAAGGTGAGCAACAGGATCAGGGTTAGGTTTTATGTTTGGAGTTAGGGTTATCTGTTAGGGATAGTGTTTTTGCTTAGCGCACGGGCCCTGTCTTCACCAGGAGGGGGGGGTTAGAGACTAGGATTGCCACTGGGAACCCGCTCTATCATGCACTAGTTATGGGCCCCCGGGTTTCTTGCAGGACACAGTGGCAGAGCCTCCTTTTACTCACGACGTGGGAGAATTGTAGGCTTTCTAAACTCTGAGAAAGCAAGAAGTCTGAGAATTAGATTTAGGGGTAGGTTTATGGTAATGTTTAGGGATGAAGGTTAGTGTTAGGGTGCGTTCTTAAGGTCAGTGGTTAGGGTTAAAGGTTAGTGTTAGGTTTAACCGTTACAGTCAGGTTTATGGTTATGTTTTAGGGTTAGGGTTAAGGTTAAGGTTTAGCGTTTGGTACAGTGTTAGGCTTAAGTTTTAGCTTTAGGGTTAAAGATTAGGATTAGGGTTAGGGTTAAGGGCTAGTGTGAGGGTTAATGATAAGGATCAAGACTAAGGGCTAGGGTTTTTGTTAGTGTTAGGAATAAGTCTTCGTGTAGGCTTTAGGGTTAGCGTTAAGTGTTATGGTTAGGGTTAGGTTTAGGGTTCATGGTTAGTGTTATGTTTAGGGGTTAGTGTTAGGGTTAGGGCTTAGGTTTAGGGTAAGGTTTTAGAGTTCGTGTTCAGCGTTACGGTCGGAGCTTATGTTTACCGTTAGGGGTTAGTGTTAGTGTTAGGGCTGAGATTTAGCTTTTAGTTTAAGGGCACAGGACCTGTTTTATCTACGGTGAGAAGGGTGCTGTCGGAGTCTCCACAAAAGCACAAAATCGTTCCCTGATCCTTGGGAAAGGACCTACATGCAGGACTCAGGTGGAGCCTCATCTCACGCATAGTATAGCTGTATTGTAGGCTTGCTTCACTCTGAGAATGGAAGTAGTGTGAGAATCAGGGTTAGGGTTTGGGTTAGGGGTTTGGAGTTTGGGATTATGGTTCGAGTCAGGGTTAGGTCCTAGGGATTAGGAGTTAGGGTTAGTGTTAGGGATAGGGGTTAGTTGTTGGGTTTGGGTTAGGGTGCTAGGGTTAGGTTTAGGGTTGGGGTTAATATTAGGGTTAGCGTTTAGGGTTAAAGGATAGGATTATGGTTAAGGGTTTGGCTTAGGGTTAGGGTTAAGGGTTAGTGTTAAGGTTTAGGGTTAAGTTCAGGGTTACGTGTTAGGGTGAGGGTTAACAGTTAGGGTTATGGTTAGCGTCTTAGGGATAGGGTTAGGGTTAGAGTTAGGGGTTAGGATTAAGGGTGAAGTGTTAGGGTTATTTTTAGGCATAGTTTTAAAGTTAGGGGCTAGGGTAATGTTTGGTTTGATGGTAGGTTTAAGGTTAGGGTTAGCAGTTTAGAATTCGCATTAGGGATTAGGTGTTATGGTTATGGCTTGGAGTTAGGGTTAGAATTCAGAGATAGGAGTTGTTCTCAGGGTAAGTGTTATGCATTAACGTTATGATAAGGGGTTAAATTTAGGGTTATGGTGAGATTTACATTTTAAGGTGAGCAATGGGATCAGGGTCAGGTGTTATGTTCAGGGTTATGGTTAGGGGTGAGGGGTAGGGTTTATGCTTACGACTCGGGCCCTGTCTGCACTAGGCAGGGGTGGAGGGGTTTGGGGTTGCGATTGTCGTCGGGAACCCACTCTAGTGTATGCTGAGTATGGGCACTGGGGTTTCCGGCAGGACACAGTGGTAGAGCCTCCTTTTATTCATGGCATGGGAGGATTGTAGGCTTTCTAACGCTGAGAAAGCAAGAAGTCTGATAATTAGATTTAGGGTTAGGATTATAGTTAGGGTTAGGAATGAGGTTAGTGCTAGGGTGAGGGATTAGGGCTAGGGATTATGGGTAGAGTTAAGGTTAAATGTTAGAGTTAGGTTTAACGGTTACAGTTAGGTTTAGGGTTACGTTTTAGGGTGAGGGTTATGGTTAGGGGTTAGGGTTTGGTACAGGGTTAGGGTTAAGTGTTAGGTTTAGGGTTAAAGATTAGAATTCGGATTAGGGTTGACGGTTAGTGTGAGTGTTAATGGTTAAGTTTGTGTTTAAGGGTTAGGGTTAGGGTTTAGGGCTAGTGTTAAGCGTTCGTGTTAGATTTAGGGTTAGAGTAAAGTGTTATGGTTAGGGTTATGGGTTAGCATTAGGGTTAAAGGTTAAGGGTTAGGTTTATTTTCAGGCACAGGGTTAGGATTAGGTGTTAGGGTTAGTGTTACCGTTAAGGTTTTTTGTAGGCTTAAGGTTAGGTTTAGCAGTTTAGAATTAGGGTTAGGGATTAGGTGTTATGGTTATGGTAAGGAGTTAGGGTTAGAATTATGGCATAGGGGTTGGTCTCAGGGTCAGTTTTATGCTTAAAGTTAGGGTAAGCGGTTAAAGTTAGTGTTACGGTGAGCTTTACGTGTTAAGGTGAGCAATAGGATCAGGGTTAGGTTTTATGTTCAGGGTTAGGGTTATGGGTGAGGGGTAGAGTTTATACTTAGGGTTAGGGTTAGGGTTAGGGTTTAGGCTTAAGGATCAAGGGTTAGGGTTAGGGTTAGTGTTAGGGCTGTTGGTAGGGTTAAATTTAGGGTTAGCAGCTTACAATTAGGTATTAGGTTTTACAGTTATGAATAAGAGTTAGGGTTAGAATTATGGGATAGGTGTTGTCCTCAGGGTAAGTATTATTCATTAACGTTAGGATAAGGGGTTAGGATTAGGGTTATGGTGAGTTTTACATGTTAAGGTGAGCAATAGGATCAGGGTCAGATGTTATGATCAGGGTTATGGTTATGGGTTAGGGGCAGTGTTTATGCTTAGGGCACAGGCCCTGTCTTCACTAGGTGGGGGGGCTCGGAGGCTGGGATTGTCACCAGGAACCCACTCTATCGTATGCTGGGTATGGGCCTCTGGGTTTCATGCAGGGCACAGTGGCAGAGCCTCCTTTCATGCATGGCATGGGAGGATTGTAGGCTTTCTAAACTCTGAGAAAGCAAGAAGTCTGAGAATTAGATTTAGGGTTAGGATTACGGTTAGGGTTAGGGATGAAGTTTAGTGTTAGGGAGAGGGCTTAGTGTTAGGGATTAGGGTTTGGTACAGGGTTAGGGTTAAGTGTTCGGCTTAGGGGTAAAGATTAGGATTAGTGTTAGGTTTAAGGGTTAGCTGAGGGTTAACGGTTAGGGTTAAGGTGAAGGGTTAGGGTTAGGGTTTAGGGTTAGGATTAGGGGTTCGTGTTAGGTTTAGGGTTACACTTAAGTGTTAGGGTTTAGGTTCAGGTTTAGGGTTCATGGTTAAGGTTATGTTTAGGGGTTAGGTTTAGGGGTTAGGTTTGGTGTAAGGGTATAGTGTTAGTGAAGGGAGTTTGGGTCAGGGTTTCTGTTTAGGGTAGGGGTTAGTGTTAGGACTTAGATTTAGCGATTAGTTTAAGGTCAGAGGACCTGTTTAATCTATGGTGAGAAGGGTGTGGAATCGGTCACTGAGACACCACAGCATTGTACCCTGGGCCTTGGGCTCAGACGTACATGCAGGAATCAGGGGGAGCCTGTTCTCATGCATGGCATGGTTGTATTGTAGGCTTGGTTAACTCTTAGAATGGAAGAAGTGTGAGAATTAGGGTTATGGTTAGGGTTAGGGATTTGGGTTTAGGAGAGAGTGTTCAAATGAGGGTTAGGGGTTAGGCATTAGGGGTTAGGGTTAGTGTTAGGGTTAGGGGTTGGGGTGAGGGTTGGGTTAGGGGCTAGGGTTAGGTTTAGGGTTGGGGTTAGTGTTAGCGTTCGAGTTAGGGATTAGAGTTAGGGTTAAGGGATAGGATTAGGGTTAAGAGTTTGGCTTAGGGTTCAGGTTAAGGGTTAGGGTTATGGTTAAAGATTAGTGTTAGTTTAAACAGTTACAGTTAGGTTTAGGGTTAAATTTTAGGGTGAGGGCTTTTTAAACTCTGAGAGAGGAAGACGTCTGAGATTAAGATTTAGGGATAGGATTATCGTTAGGATTAGGGATGACGATTAGTGTTAGGGTGAGGGCTTAGGGTTAAGGGTTAGGGTTAGAGTTAGGGTTAAGGTTAGTGTTAGTTTTAACGGTTAAAGTTAGGTTTAGGGTTAAGGTTTATTGTGAGGGTTAAGGTCAGGGGTTAGGGTTTCGTACAGGGTAAGAGTTAAGTGTTAGGTTTAGGGTTAAAGATTAGCATTATGGTTAGTGTTAAAGGTTAGTGTGAGGGTAAAAGTTTAGGGTTAAGTTTAAGGGCTAGGGTTAGGGGTTAGTGTTAGGGTTAAGGGGTCTTGTTAGGTTTAGGGTTACAGTTAAGTGTTATGGTTAGTGTTAGGGGTTACGGTTAGGCTTAGGGTTCATGGTTAGTGTAACATTTAGGGGTTAGGGCTAGGGTTAAATGATAGTGTTAGAGTTAAGGCTTAGGCTTTGGGTAAAGGTTTAGGGATAGGTTTACGGGTTAGGGTTAGTGTCAGGGTTAAATGTTAGGGTGAGAGTTAACAGTTATGGTTAGGGTTATTGGTTAGGGGTTGTGTTTATGCTTAGGGCACGTGCCTTGTCTGCACTAGGCGGAGAGGTTAGGGGGCTAGCATATTCGCCGGGAAATCACTCTATCGTATGCTGGGTATTGGCCCCTGGACACAGTGGCAGGGCCTCCTTTCACACATGGCGTGGGAGGATTATAGGCTTTCTAAACTCTGAGAAAGAAAAAGTCTGAGAATTAGATTTAGGGTTAGGATTATGGTTAGAATTAGGGATGAAGTTTAGTGTTAAGGTGATGCCTTAGGGTTAGGGGTTAGGTTTAGGGTCAGAGTTAAAGGTTAGTGTTAGGTTTAACAGTTACAGTTAGGTTTAGCGTTAAGGTTTAGTGTTAGGGTTCAGTTTAGGGGATAGGTTTTGGTACAGGTTAAGGTTTAAGTGTTAAGTTTAGAGTTAAAGATTACAATTAGGGTTAGGTTTAAAGGTAAGTGTGAGGATTAACGGTTAGGGTTAAGCATGAGGGTTAGGGATTAGGTTTAGTGTTAAGGGTTTATGTTAGTTTAGGGTTAGAGTTAAGTGTTATGGTTAGGGTTAGGGGTTAGGGTTAGATATAGGGTGCATGGTTAGGGTTACGTTTAGGGGTTAGGGTTACGGGTTAGGTTTAGGGTGAGTGTTTGGTGTTAGTGTTGGGCATTAGGATAAGGGCTTAGGTTTAGGGTTAGCGTTTAGGTTTAGTGTTAGGGCTTAGATTTAGCGGTTAGTTTAAGGGCACAGGACCTGTTTAATCTATGGTGAGAAGGGTGCAGAATTGGTCCCCTTGACACCACACCATCGTACCTGGGCCTTGGGCCCAGACCTACATGCAGGACTCAGGCGGAGCCTCTTCTCACTCATGGCATGGCTCTATTGTAGGCTTGGTGAACTCTGAAAATGGAGGAAGTGTGAGAATTAGGGTTATGGTTATGGTTAATTGTTTGGGGTTAGGGGTTAGGGTTCGAGTGTGGTTCAGGGGTTAGAAATTAGGAGTTAGTGTTAGTGTTAGGGTTAGGGGTTAGGGGTTAGTGTTGGTTTAGGGGCTAGGGTTAGATTCAGAGTTAGGGTTAGTGTTAGGGTTAGGGTTAGGGATTATGGTTAGGGTTAGGAATTAGGGTTAGGGTTAGGCTTAAGGGATAGGATTAGGGTAAAGGGTTAAGGCTTAGGGTTAGCATTAGGGATTAGGGTTAGGGTTAAGTGTTAGGGTTTTGGTCTGATTTAAGGGTTAGGGTGAGCGTTAACAGTTAGGGTTAAGGTTAATTGTTAGGATTGGGGGTTAGGCTTAAGGATTCGTATTAGGGTTAGGGTATAAGGGTGAGACTTAAGTCTTATGGTTAGGGACAGGGCTTTTGGTTAGGGATAAGGGTTAGGAGTTAGGGTTACTTTTAGGCATAGGGTAGGATTAGGGGTGAGGGTTAGGGTTAGGGTTAGTGTTAGGGTTGTTGGTAGTGTTAAGGTTAGGGATAGCAGTTTAGAATTAGGGTTAGGGATTAGGTTTTATGGTTATGGCTAAGATTTAGGGTTAGAATTATGGGATAGGCGTTGTTCTCAGTGTAAGTGTTATGCATTAACTTTAGGAGATGCGGTTAAAGTTAGGGTTACAGTGTGGTCTACATGATAAGGTGAGCAGTAGGATCAGGGTTAGGTGTTACGTTCAAGGTTAGGGTTATATGTTAGGCGTACTTTTTATGCTTAGGGCACGGGCCCTGTCTGCACTAGGCGGGAGGATTAGGGGTCTAGGATTGTGGCTGAGAACTTTCTCTATCGTACACTGGGTATGGGTCCCTGGGTTTCATGCAGGACACAGTGGCAGAGCCTCTTTTCACGCATGGCATGGGAGGATTGTAGGCTTTCTAAACTCTGAGAAAGCAAGAAGTCTGAGAATTAGATTTAGGGATAGGATTATGGTTAGTGTTAAGGATAAAGTTTAGCATTAGGGTGAGGGCTTAGGGTTAGGGGTTAGAGTTATGGTCAGGGTTAAAGGTTAGTGTTAGGTTTAATGGTTACAGTTAGCTTTAGGGTCAAGTGTTAGGGTTAAGGTTAAGGTTAGGGGTTAGGTTTTGGTACAGGGTAAGGGTTAACTGTTAGGTTTAGGGTTAAAGATTACGATTAGGGTTAGGTTTAAGGGTTAGTGTGAGAGTTAACGGTTAGAGTTAAGGTTAAGTGTTAGGGTTAGTGGTTAAGTTTAGGTTTAAGTGTTCGTGTTAGGTTTAGGGTTAGAGTTAAGTGTTATGGTTAGGGTTTGGGGTTAGGGTTAGGTTTAGAGTTCATCGTTAGGGTTACGTTTAGGCATTAGGGTTATGGGTAAGGATTAGGGTAAGGGTTTAATGTTAGTGTTGGGCGTTAGGGTCAGGGCTTAAGTTTAGGGTTAAGGGTTAGTGTTAGAGTTAGCGTTAGGGCTTAGATTTAGAGGTTATTTTAAGGGCACAGGACCTGTGTAATCTATGGTGAGAAGTGTGCAGAATGGGTCATCGCCACACCACACCATCGTACCCTAGGCCTTGGGCCCAGACCTACATGCAGGTCTCAGGCAGAGCCTCTTCTCACGCATGGCATGGTTTTATTGTAGGCTTGGCTAACTCTGAGAATGGAGGAAGTGTGAGAATTATGGTTATGATTAGGGTTAGGTGTTTGGGGTTAGGGGTTAGTGTTCGCGTGAGGGTTAGGTGTTAGGGATTAGGGGTTAGGGTTAATGTTAGCATTAGGGGTTAACGGTTAGGGTTGGGTTAGGGACTAGAGATAGATTTAGGGTTGGGGTTAGGGTTAGGGTTAGGGTTAGGGGTTAGGGTTAGGGTTAAGGGATAGGATTAGGGTTAAGGGTTAAGGCTTAGGGTTAGCATTAAGGGATAGGGTTAGGGTTAAGGGTTAGGGTTATGGTCCGAGTTAAGGGTTAGGGTGAGGGTTAACAGTTAGGGTTAGGGTTATAAGTTAGGGATAGTGTTAGGTTTAAGGTCTAGGGTTAGGGTTAGAGGTAGCTTTACTGCTAAGATTAGGTCTCGGCATTAAGGTAAGGGTTAGTGTTAGGGTTAAGGGTTAGGGTTAGGTTTAATTGTTAGGATTAGGATCAGAATTAAGGGTTAGGCTTAGGGTTAGGGGATAGGGTTAGGGTTTAGGGTAAACTTTTAAGGTTATGTTTAGGGATAAGGTTAGGGTTAGCGTTTAAGGTTAGGGTTAGTATTAGGGTTGTTTGTAGGGTTAAGGTAATGTTTAGTGGTTAGAATTAGGGTTAGGGATTAGGGGTTACTGTTATGGCTAGGAGTTAGGGTTAGAATTAAGTGATAGGGGTTGTTCTTAGCATAAGTGTTATGCATTAATGTTAGGATAAGTGGTTAAAGTTAGGTTTACGGTGAGGTTTATGTGTTAAGGTGAGCAATAGGATCAGGGTTAGAATTATGAGTGAGGGGTAGGGTTTTGCTTAGGGTATGGGCCCTGTCTGCCCTAGGAGTGGGATTGAGGGGGATGCGATTGTCACCAGAAAACCACTCTATCGTATGCAGTGTATGGGCCCATGGGTTTCTTGTAGGACACTCTGGCAGAGCCTGATTTCACGCATGGTAAAGGAGGATTGTAAGCTTTCAAATCTCTAAGAAAGTAAGAAGTCTGAGAATTAGATTTAAGGTTAGGATTATCGTTATGGTTAGGGATGAAGTTTAATCTTAGGGTGAGGGCTTCGGGTAAGGGGATACGGTTAGTTTTAGGGTTAAAAGTTACTGTTAGGTTTAACAGTTACAGTTAGACTTAGGGTTTAGGTTTAGGGTTAGGGTTAAGCTTAGGGGTTATGGTTTGGTACAGGGTTAGGGTTAAGTGTTAGGGTTAGGGTTAAAGATCATGACAAGGGTTAGAGTTAAGGGTTAGTTTGAGTGTTAACAGTAGGGTTAAGGATAACTTTTAGGGTTAGGGGTTAGGATTAGTGTTAGGGCTGAGATTTAGCGGTTAGTTTAAGGGCACAGGACCTGTTTAATCTATGGTGAGAGTGGTGCACAGGGTCGCTGCGACAGAACACCACCGTACGCTGGGCCTTGGGCCAAGACCTACATACAGGACTGAGGTGGAGCCTCTTCTCACGCATGACATGGCTGTATTGTAGGCTTGGTTAACTCTGAGAATGGAAGAAGTGTCAGAAATCGGGTTAGGGCTGGCTGTAGGTGTTTTTAACCCCTAACCCTAACACTAACCCCCTAATCCTAACCCTAACACTAACCCCAAGGTTAAATCTAACCTTAACCCCTACGACAACCCTAACCCTAACCCTAACCCTAACCCTCTCACTGTAGAATAAACAGGTCCTGTGCCCTTAAACTAACCACTAAATCTAAGCCCTAACATCAACCCTAACCTCTGACCCTAAACCTAAGCCCTGAGCCTAAAGCCCAACACTAACTCTAAACTCTTACCCTAAAGCTAATCCCTAACCCTAATGCTAACCTCTAAACGTAACCCTAACTGTGAACCCTAAACCTAACCCTAACCTCGAGCGCTAACCATAGCACTTAACTCTAACCCTAAACCTAACATGAACCCTTAATCCTAACACTAACCCTAACCCTAACTCTTAACTTTAACCCTGACTGTTAACCCTCACACTAACCTTTAAACCTAACCTTAATCGTAATCTTTAACCCTAAACCTAATATTTAACCCTAATCCTGTACCAAACCCTAAACCCTAACCTTAAACCTAACCATAAACCTTAACCCTGAACCTAACTGTAACGGTTAAAACTAAGAGTAACCTGTAATGCTACCCGTAACCCCTAACTCTAAGCCTTCACCCTAATACTAACCTTGATCCTTAACCCGAACCCTAACCCTAACCCTAAATCTAATTCTCAGTCTTCTTGCTTTCTTAGAGTTTAGAAAGCCTACAATCCTCCCATGCCATGCGTGAAAGGAGGCTCTTCCACTGTGTCCTGAATGAACCGCTGGGGCCCATAACCAGAGTACGATAGAGTGGGTTCCTGGTGACAATCCCAGCCCCCTAACCCCCCCCCCCCCGCCTAATGCAGACAAGGCCCGTGCCCTAAGCATAAACTCTACACCTCACCCAAAACTCTAACCCTGAAAATAACATTTAACCCTGATTCTATTGCTCACCTTAGAATGTAAACCTCACCGTAACCTGAACTTTAACCTCTTATCCTAACGTTAATGCATAACACTTACCCTGAGATTAACCCCTATCCCATAATTCTAACCCTATCTCCTAGTCATAACTGTGACAACTAATCCCTAACCCTAATTCTAAACCACTAACACTAACTGTTACCCTACGTAGTTACTGTTACGGTAACCTACTGTTACCCTAACACTGAACCTAACCCTTACTCCTAACGCCAAAGCTATGGCTAAAAATAATGCTAACCCTTGACCCTTTACCCTAACTCCTAACCCTAACCCTAATCCTAACCACTAAACCCAACCTTAGCTCTTAACCCTAACCCTAAACCTTACCCTGACGCCTAGACCTAACACTAACACTAAACTAACACCTAACCCTAATCATAACCCCTAAAGCTAACCCTAACCCTGAACCCTAAACCTAACTCTAACACTTAATACTAACTATATCCCTAACCCCTAACCCCAACCCTAACCCTAACCGTTAACCCTCACCCTAACCCTTAAACCGGACCCTAACACTAAATCTTAACCCTAAAGCTACGCCCAACCCTTAACCATAATCCTATCCCTTAACCTTAAACCTAACCCCTAACCCTAAACCTAACACTAACCCCAATCCTAATTCTAACCATAGCCCTTAATACATCACTACGCCTAACCCCTAACCCTAACCCTAACCCCTAATGCTAACCCTAACACTGAACCCTAAACCTAACCCTATCCCTAACCCTTAAACATAACTCTATCCCTAACCAATAATCCTAAGCCTAATCTTTAACCCTCACCCTAGAGCTTAACTCAAACCGTAACCCTAAGCCTAAACCCCAACCCTAACACTTAACACAAACCCTAAGCCTAAACACTTAACGCCAATCCTATCCTTTAACCCTAACACTAACCCTGATGCCTAATCCTAACCCTAACACTAACCCCAACCATAAATCTAACCCTAGCCCCTAACGCAAAACTAACCCCTAACCCTAACACTAACCCTAAATCCTAGTCCCTAACCACTAAACCTCACTTGAACCCTAACCCCTAACACCAAACCCTTAACCCTAACCATAACCCTATTTCTCACACTACTTCCATTCTCAGAGTTAACCAAGCCTAAAATACAACCATGCAATGCGTGAGTAGAGTTTCCGCATGAGTCCTGCAAGTAGGTCTGGGCCAAAGGCCCAGGATCCGATGGTGTGGTGTCGCATGGAAACATTCTGCACCCTTCTCACCATAGATTACACAGGTCCTGTACCCTTAAACTAACCGCCAAATCAAAGCCCAAACACTGACCCTAACCCCTAACCCTACCTAAGCCCTGACCCTAATGCCCAACACTAACACTAAACGCTTACCCTAAACCTAACCCCTAAATGTAACCTTAACCATGAACCCTAAACCTAACCCAAACCCCTAACCCTAACCATAACACTTAACTCTAACCCTAAACCTAACATGAACACTTAACCCTAACCCTAACCCATAAACCTAACACTTAACCTTAACCCTAACCGTTAACCCTCACACTAAACCTTAACCCTAACCCTAATCCTAATCTTTAAGCCTAAACCTAGCACTTAACCCTTACCCTGTACCAAAACCTAACCCCTAATCTTAACCCTAAGCTTAAACCTTAAAGCTTAACCCTAAACCTAACTGTAACTGTTAAACCTAACACTAACCTTTAACCCTGACCCTAACTGAAACCCCTAACCCTAAGCCCTCACCATAACAGTAACCTATATTGCTAACCCTAACCCTAATCCTAGCCCTAAATTTAATTCTCAGACTTCTTGCTTTCTCAGAGTTTACAAAGCCTACAATCCTCCCATGCCATGTGTAGAAGGAGGCTTGGCCACTGTGTCCGGCATGAAACCAAGGGGCCCATACCCAGTGTATGATAGAGTGGCTTCCGGCATCTATCCCAGCCCTCTAAGCCCCCTCCTAGAGCAGAGAGGGCTCGTGATATAAGCATAAACACTACCCCTCACCCATAACCCTAACCCTGAACATCACAGCTCACCCTGATACTATTGCTCACCTTAACACATCAACCTCACCATAACTCTAACTTGAACCTGTTATCCTAACGTTAATGCATAAGACTTACCCTAAGAACAACCCCTATCCCTTAATTCTAACCCTAACTCCTAGCCACAATTGTAACACCTAATCCCTAAGGCTAATTCAAAACTGCTAAACATTACCTTATCCCTACAAACTAACCCTAACCCTAACCGCTAACCCTAACCGTACACCTAAAAATAACCGTAACACTTGACACTTAACCCTAACCCTTAACCCTGATCCTAATCCTAACAATTAAACCTAACCCTAACTCTTAAGCCTAACACTAACACGTACCCTAATGCCTAGACCTAACCCTAAGAGTAAACGTAACCCCTAACCCTAACCCTAATCCCTAATGCTAACCCTAACACTGAACCCTAATCCTAAGCCTTAAACCTAACTCTATCCTTAACCCATAACCCTAGCCCTAACCGTTAACCCCACACTAACCCTTAACTCGAACTGTAACCCTAACCCTTAAAACTAAACCTAACACTTAACGCTAACCCTAAGCCTTAACGCTTAACCCTTATCCTATCCCTTAACCCTAACCCTAACCCATAACGCTAACCCTAACCCCACTCTAAATCTAACCCTAGCCCCTAACCCAACCCTAACCCCTAAGCCCTAACCCTATCACTAAACCCAACACCTACTCCCTAACCCCTAATCCTCACTCGAAGCTTAAGCCCTAACCCTAAGCCCTCTCCCTGACTAATCTTCATCCCTAACCCTAACCATAATCCTAACCCTAAATCTAATTCTCAGACTTCTTGCTATCTCAGAGTTTTAAAAGCCTACAATTCTCCAAAGCCATGCGTGAAAGCTGGCTCTGCCACAGTGTCCTGCATGAAACCCAGGAGCCCATACTCTGTGTACAATAGAGTGGGTTCCCGGGGACAATCACAGCCCCCTAACTCCCCCTGCTAGTGCTGACAGGGCCCATGCCCTAAGCAAAAACCCTGCACCTCACCCATAACCCTAACCCTGAACATAACACCTAACCCTGATGTTATTGTTCACCTTAACACGTAAACCTCACTGTAACCCTACCTTTAACCCCTATCCTAATGTTATTGCATAACACTTACCCTAAGAACAAACCCTATCCCTTAATTCTAAGCCTAACTCCTAGCATAACCGTAACACCTAATCCCTAACCTTAATTCTAAACTGCTAAACATTACCTTCACCCTACAAACAACCCTAACACTAACCCTAACTCTAACCGCTAACCCTAACCCTAACCATTACCCTGATCATAATCCTAACAATTAAACCTAACCCTAATTCTTAACCCTAACACGAACCATTACCATAATGCCTAGACCTAACCCTAACTGTAACCCTAACCCCTAACCCTAACCCTAACCGCTAATGCTAACCCTAACCCCGAACCCTAAACATAACCCTAACCCTATCCCTTAAACCTATTACTATCCCTAAACCATTACCCTAATCGCAACTGTTAACCCTCACTCTCACCCTTAACTTGGACCGAAACCCTAACCCTTAACCCTAACCTTAACCCTTACTGCTAATCTTAAGCCTTCACCCTTTACCTTAATCCTATCTTGTAAGCCTAACCCTAACGCTGACCCCTAACCCACCTGAACATTAACCCTAAACCTAAATCTAACGCTAGCCCCTTACAAAAACCTAACACCTAAGCCCTGACACACTAATCCTAACTTCTAATTCCTAACCACTAAACTTCACTCAAACCCAAACCTCTAACCCCAAACACATAACCCTAACCATAACCCTAATTCTCACACTTCCTTTGTTCTCAGAGTTGACCAAGCCTACAATAGAGCCATGCCACGAGTGAGAAGAGGCTCTGCCTGAGTCCTGCATGTAGGTCTGGGCCCAAGGCCCAAGTACGATGGTGTGGTGTTGAGGCGACCCAGTCTGCACCCTTCCCACCATAGATTAAACAGAGCATGTGCCCTTAAACTAACCACTAAATCTAAGCCCTAACACTAAACCTAAATCCTAACCCTAAACCTCAGCCCTTATCCTAACGCCCAACAGTAACACTAAACACTCGCCCTAAACTTAACCCGTAACCCGAACCCCTAAATGTAACCCTAACCATGAACCCTAAACCTAACCCTAACCTCTAGCCATAACCATAACACTTAACTCTAAACCTAAATGTTACACGAAGCCTTATTCCTAACAGTAAGCCCAACCCTAACCCTTAATCTTGAAACTTACCATTAACCCTCACACTAACCCTTAACCCTAACCCTAATCCTAATCTTTAACCATAAAGCTAACACTGAAGCCTAACCCTGTGCCAAACGATAAAACCAAACCTTAACCCTAACCCTGAAACTTAACCGTAAACGTAACTGTAACTGTTAAAAATAACACAAACATTTAACCCTAACCCCTAACCCTAAGAGCCCACCCTAACACTAATCTTCCTCGATAAACATTACCATAATCCTACCCCTAAATCTAATTGTCAGACTTCTTGCTTTCTCAGAGTTTAGAAAGCCTAAAATCCTCCCATGTCATGAGTAAAAGGGGGCTCTACCACTGTGTCCTGCATGAAACCCAGGAGCCCATATCCAGCGTACGATAGAGTGGGTTCCCGGGGACAATCCCATCCCCCTAACCCCAGCCTCCCAACCAGTGCAGACAGGGCCTGTACGCTAAGTATAAACACTACCCCTAACAGATAACCCTCACCCTGAATATAGCACCTGACCCTGATCCTATTGCTCACCTTAAAACATAAACCTCCCCGTAACCCTAACTTATCCCCTTATCTTAACCTTAATGCATAAAACCCTGAGAAGAAGCCCTATCCCATAATTCTAATCCTAACCCCTAGCCATAACTGTAACACCTCATCCCTAATTCTAAAATGCCAACCCTAACCTTCACCCTGCCAACAACCCTAACCCTAACCCTAACCCCTAACCCTAAGCCCTCACCCTATCACTAATCTTCATCCCTAAACCGTACCGTAATCCTAACCCTAAATCTAATTCTCAGACTTGCTTTCTCAGAGTTTTGAAAGCCTACAATCCTACTAAGCCATGCATGAAAGCCCGCTCTGCCACAGTGTCCTGCATGAAACCCAGAGGCCCATACACTGCGTACGATAGAGTGGGCTCCCAGCGACCATCACAGACCCCTAACTTCGCCTCCTAGTGCATACAGGGCCCGTGCCCTAAGCGTAAACCCTACCCCACACCCATAACCCTAACCCAGAACATAACACCTAACCCTGATCCTACTGCTCACCTTAACACGTAAACCTCACCCTAACCCTAACTTAACCCCTTATCTTAACGATAATGCATGACACCCTGAGAACAAGCCCTATACCGTAATTCTAACCCTAACTCCTAGCCATAACCATAACACCTAATCCCTAATTCTGAAACGCCAACCCTAACCTTAACCCTACCAACAACACTAACACTAACCCTAAAACCCTTACCCTAACCCTACGCCTAAAAATAACCCTAACCATTGATCCTTAGTCATAACCCCTAAAGTTTAACCCTAACCCTTAACGCTAATCCCAATCCTAACCATTAAACATAACCCTACTTAACCCTAACCCTAACCTATACGCTAATGCCTAGAGATCTAACCCCAACACTGACCTACAGTTAACACTAACCCTAACCCCTAATCCTAACCTTAAACCTGAACCATAAACCTAACCCTTAACCCTAACCCTATTCCTAACCCCCTAACCCTAACCCTAACTGTTAAGCCTCACCCTAACACTTAACCCTGACTCTAACCCTAAACCTTAACCCTAACCCTGAACCCTAACCCTAAGCCTAACCCTTAACCCTAACCCTATCCCTTAACCCTAACCCCTAACCCTAACGCTAACCCCAACCCTAAACCTAACCCTGGCCCCCAACCCAGACTTAACACCTAACCCCTAACACTAACTCTAAACCTAACCACTAATCCCTAGCACCTGACCCTGACTCGAAACCTAACCCCTAACTCGAAACCCCTAACCCCAAACCTAACCCTAATTCTCACACTACTTCCATTCCCAGAGTGAAGCAAGCCTACAATACAGCCATGCCATGTGTGAGATGAGGCTCTGCCTGAGTCCTGCATGTAGGTTTTGTCCCAAGGCCCAGGGAATGATGTTGTGCTTTTGTGGTGACTCCGACCACACCCCTCTCACCGTAGATTAACCAGGTCCTGTGCCCTTAAACTGACCGCTAAATCTAAGCCCTACCACCAACCCTAACCTCTGACCCTGAACCTAAGCCCCGAGCCTAAAGCCCAACACTAACTCTAAACACTTACCCGAAACCTAATCCCTACCCCTAATGCTAACCCCTAAACGTAACTCTAACCACGAACAGTAAACCTAACCCTAACCTCTAACATAAACCCTAACACATAACTCTAACCCTAAAACTAACCCTAACCCTTAACCCTAAACCTAAACCCTAACCCTAACCCTTAACCTTAATCTTAACCGTTAACTCTCATGCTAACCTCTAATCCTAACCCTAATCCTAATCTTCAACCCTAAACCGAACACAACCCTAACCCTGTACCAAACCCTGACCCCTCATCTTAACCCTATCCGCAAACCTCAACCCCAAAACGAACTGTAACCGTTAAACCTAACAGTAACCTTAAACCGTAACCCTAATCTGTAACCCTATCCCCTCACCATAACACTACACTTCATCCTGAACCATAACCATAATCCTAACCCTAAATCTAATTCTCAGAATTCTTGCTTTCTTAGAGCTTAGAAAGCCTGCAATCCTCCCGTGCCATGTGTGAAAGGAGGCTCTACCACTGTGTCCTGCATGAAATCCACGGGCCCATACCCAGAGTCCGATACAGTGGGTTCCCGGTGACAATCCCAGCCCCCTAACCTCCCCCCAGCCTAATGCCGACAGGGCCCGTGCGCTAAGCATAAATGATACCTTTAACAGA
>NW_027182862.1:930000-945000 GCF_041146395.1 Eulemur rufifrons | reverse complement strand
CCCTTCACCCTAACCGCTAAGCCTTACCCTAACCCTTAACCCTAATCCAAATCCTAACCATTAAACCTAACCCTAGCTCTTAAAGCTAACCCTAAACCTCACCCTGACGACTAGACCTAACCCTGACACTAACGTAACACCTAACCCTAACCAGAACCCCTAAAGCTAACCCTGAAACCTATCTCTAACCCTAGCAGTAAACTTTAACCCTAAACCTAAGCCCAACCCGTAACCCTAATCCTATCCTTTTACCCTAAAACTAACCCCTAAACCTAACCCCAATACCTCACCCTAACTCTAACCCCAATCCTAATTCTAACCATACCCCTTCATAAAACACTAACTCCTAACCGCTAACCCTAACACTAACCAAAAACCCTAATCACTAATCCCTAACCCTAACGCTTAACCTTTACACTAACCGTTAACCCTCACCCTAAATCTTAACACTGACCCTAACCTTAACCTTTAACTCTAAGCCTAACCCTTAACCCTACAGGAAGGAAGACCCTTAATGCTAATGGCATCCCTTATCCCTAACCCTAACACTACAGCTAAAAATAACCCTAACCTTTCATCCTTAAACCTAACCCCTAACACTTACTTTCACCCCAAACCCTAACCCTAATCCTAAGCATTAAACCTAACCCGATCTCTTAACACTAACGCTAGCCCTTACGCTAACGCCTAGATCTAACCCTAAATCTAACCTACCGCCTAATCCTAACCTTAAGCCCTAATGCTAACTCTAACCCAGTACCCTAAACCTACCCGTAACCCTTAACACTAACCCTATCCGTGAACCTTAACCCTGACACTAACCATTACCCGCACCCAAGCATTTAACCCTGACCCTTCCCCTAATCCTTAATGCTAACCCTAACACTAAACCCTAACCCTAAGCCCAACACTTAACCCTAATCCTATCCCTTAACCCTAACCCTAACCCTAATGCTAACCCCTAAACGTAACCCTAACCGTGACCAGTAAACCTAACCCTAACCTCTAACACAAACCATAGCACATAACTCTAACCCTAAAACGAACCCCAAACCTAACCCTAACCCCTAACTCTTAACCTTAACCCTAAGTGTTAACTCTCACGCTAACCTTTAATCCTAACCCTAATCCTAATCTTCAACCCTAAACCTAACACTTAACCCTAACCCTGTACCTAACCCTAACCCTCATCTTAACCCTAACCGTAAACCTCAACTCTAAACCAAAGTGTAACTGTTAAACCTAAGAGTAACCTTTAACCCTAACCCTAAGCCCTAACCCTAAGCCCTCACCCTAACACTAAACTTCATCCTTAACCCTAACCATAATCCTAACCCTAAATCTAATTCTCAGACTTCTTGCTTTCTTAGAGTTTAGAAAGCCTGCAATCCTCCCATGCCATGCGTGAAAGGATGCTCTACCACTGTGTGCTGCATGAAACCCACGGGCCCATACCCAGACTATGATAGAGTGGGTTCCCGGGTACAATCCCAGCCCCCTAAACTCCCCCCGCCCGCCTAATGCAGACAGGGCCCGTGCGCTAAGCATAAACAATACCTTTAACAGATAACCCTAACCCTGAACATAACACCCAACCCTGTTCCTATTTCTCCCCTTAACACATAAACCTCACCGTGCGCCTAACTTTAAACTCTTATCCTAACGTTAATGCATAACCCATTTCCTGAGAACAACCCCTATCCCATAATTCTAACCCTATCTCCTAGTCATCACTGTGACACCTAATCCCTAACCCTAATTCTAAACCGCTAACCCTAACCGTAACCCTACCTACAACCCTAACACTGACAGTAACCCTTACTTCTAACCCCAACGCTATGCCTAACAAAAACCCTAACCCTTCACCCTAACCCCTAAGCCTTACCCTAACCCTTAACCATAATCCTAATCCTAACCATTAAACCTAACCCTAGCTCTTAAAGCTAATCCTAAACCTTACCCTCACGACTAGACCTAACCCTGACACTAACCTAACACCTAACCCTAACCAGAACCCCTAAAGCTAACCCTGAACCCTATTCCTAACCCTAGCAGTAAACTTTAACCCTATACCTAAGCCCAACCCTTAACCCTAATCCTATCCTTTTACCCTAAAACTAACCCCTAAACCTAAGCCCTAAACCTAACACCTATACCTCACCCTAACTCTAACCCCAATCCTAATTCTAACCATACCCCTTCATAAAACACTAACACCTAACCGCTAACCCTAACACTATCCAAAAACCCTAATCAGTAATCCCTAACCCTAACGCTTAACCTTTACTCTAACCATTAACCCTCACCCTAAATCTTAACACTGACCCTAACCTTAACCTTTAACTCTAAGCCTAACCCTTAACCCTACAGGAAGGAAGACCCTTAATGCTAATGGGATCCCTTAACCCTAACCCTAACACTACAGCTAAAAATTACCCTAACCTTTGATCCTTAAACCTAACCCCTAACACTTACTTTAACCCCAAACCCTAACCCTAATCCTAAGCATTAAACCTAACCCTATCTCTTAACCCTAACACTAGCCCTTACCCTAACGCCTAGATCTAACCCTAAATCTAACCTACCGCCTAATCCTAACCTTAAGCCCTAATGCTAACTCTAACCCTGAACCCTAAACCTACCCGTAAACCTTAACACTAACCTTATCCGTGACCCTTAACCCTGAGCCTAACCATTACCCCCACCCAAGCATTTAACCCTGACCCTACCCCTAATCCTTAATGATAACCCTAACACTAAACCCTAACCCTAAGCCCAACACTTAACCCTAATACTATCCCATAACCCTAACCCTAACCCTAATGCTAACCCCTAAACGTAACCCTAACCATGACCAGTAAACCTAAACCTAACCTCTAACACAAACCATAGCACATAACTCCAACCCTATATCTAACCCTAACCCTAAACCTAAACCTAAACCCTAACTCTTAACCTTAACCCTAAGCGTTAACTCTCACGCTAACCTTTAATCCTAACCCTAATCCTAATCTTCAACCCTAAACCTAACACTTAACCCCAACCCTGTACCTAAGCCTAACCCCTCATCTTAGCCCTAACCGTAAACCTCAACCCTAAACCAAAGTGTAACCGTTAAACCTAAGAGTAACCTTTAACCCTAACCCTAAGCCCTACCCCTAAGCCCTCACCCTAACACTAAACTTCATCCTTAACCCTAACCATAATCCTAACCCTAAATCTAATTCTCAGACTTCTTGCTTTCTTAGAGTTTAGAAAGCCTGCAATCCTCCCATGTCATGTGTGAAAGGAGGCTCTACCACTGTGTGCTGCATGAAACCCACGGGCCCATACACAGAGTATGATAGAGTGGGTTCCCGGGTACAATCCCAGCCCCCTAAACTCCCCCCGCCCGCTTAATGCAGACAGGGCCCGTGCGCTAGCATAAACAATACCTTTAACAGATAAGCCTAACACTGAACATAACACCCAACCCTGTTCCTATTTCTCCCCTTAACACGTAAACCTCACCGTGCGCCTAACTTTAACCTCTTATCCTAACGTTAATGCATAACCCATTTCCTGAGAACAACCCCTATCCCATAATTCTAACCCTATCTCCTAGTCATCACTGTGACACCTAATCCCTAACCCTAATTCTAAACCGCTAACCCTAACTGTAACCCTACCTACAACCCTAACACTGACAGTAACCCTTACTTCTAACCCCAACGCTATGCCTAACAAAATCCCTAACCCTTGACCCTAACCCTTCACCCTAAGCCCTAAGCCTTACCCTAACCCTTAACCCTAATCCTAATCCTAACCATTAAAACTAACCCTAGCTCCTAAAGCTAACCCTAAAACTTACCCTCACGACTAGACCTAACCCTGACACTAACCTAACACCTAACCCTAACCAGAACCCCTAAAGCTAACCCTGAAACCTATCCCTAACCCTAGCAGTAAACTTTAACCCTAAACCTAAGCCCAACCCGTAACCATAATCCAATCCTTTTACCCTAAAACTAACCCTTAAACCTAACCCCTATACCTCACCCTAACTCTAACCCCAATCCTAATTCTAACCATACCCCTTCATAAAACACTATCTCCTAACCTCTAACCATAACACTAACCAAAAACCCTAATCACTAATCCCTAACCCTAACGCTTAACCTTTACCCTAACCGTTAACCCTCACCCTAAATCTTAACACTGACCGTAACCTTAACCTTCACTTCTAAGCCTTACCCTTAACCCTACATTAAGGAAGATCCTTAATGCTAATGGGATCCCTTATCCCTAACCCTAACACTACAGCTAAAAATAACCCTAACCTTGGATCCTTAAACCTAACCCCTAACACTTACTTTAACCCAAACCCTAACCCTAATCCTAAGCATTAAACCTAACCCTATCTCTTAACCCTAACGCTAGCCCTTACCCTAACGCCTAGATCTAACCCTAAATCTAACCTACCGCCTAATCCTAACCTTAAGCCCTAATGCTAACTCTAAACCTGAACCCTAAACCTACCCGGAACCCTTAACACTAACCCTATCCATGAACCTTAACCCTGACCCTAACCATTACCCGCACCCAAGCATTTAACCCTGACCCTAACCCTAATCCTTACTGCTAAGCCTAACACTAAACCCTAACCCTAAGCCCAACACTTATCCCTAATCCTATCCCTGAACCCTAACCCTAACCCTAAAGCTACCCCCTAAAAGTAACCCTAACCGTCACCAGTAAACCTAAACCTAACCTCTAACACAAACCATAGCACATAACTCTAACCCTAAAACTAACCCTAACCCTAACCCTAAACCCTAACCCTTAACACTAACCCTATCCGTGAACCTTAACCCTGACCCTAACCATTACCCGCACCCAAGCATTTAACCCTGACCCTACCCTAATCCTTAACGATATCCCTAACACTAAACCCTAACCCTAATTCCAACACTTTACCCTAATCCTATTCCTTAACCCTAACCCTAACCCTAAACCTAATGCTACCCCCTAAACGTAACCCTAACCGTGACCAGTAAACCTAAACCTAACCTCTAACACAAACCATACCACATAACTCTAACCCTAAAACTAACCCTAAACCTAAACCTAACCCTAAACCCTAACTCTTAACCTTAACCCTAAGCGTTAACTCTCACGCTAACCTTTAATCCTAACCCTAATCCTAATCTTCAACCCTAAACCTAACACTTAACCCTAACCCTGTACCAAACCCTAACCCCTCTTCTTAACCCTAACCGTAAACCTCAACCCTAAACTAAAGTGTAACCGTTAAAACTAAGAGTAACCTTTAACCCTAACGCTAAGCCCTAACCCTAAGCCCTCACCCTAACACTAAACTTCATTCTTAACCCTAACCATAATCCTAACCCTAAATCTCATTCTCAGACTTCTTGCTTTCTTAGAGTTTAGAAATCCTGCAATCCTCCCATGCCATGCGTGAAAGGAGGCTCTACCACTGTGTCCTGCATGAAACCCACGGGCCCATACCCAGAGTATGATAGAGTGGGTTCCCGGGTACAACCCTAGCCCCCTAAACTCCCCCCGCCCGCCTAAAGCAGACAGGGCCCATGCGCTAAGCATAAACAATACCTTTAACAGATAACCCTAACCCTGAACATAACACCCAACCCTGTTCCCATTTCTCCCCTTAACACGTAAACCTCACCGTGCGCCTAACTTTAACCTCTTATGCTAACGTTAATGCATAACCCATTTCCTGAGAACAACCCCTATCCAATAATTCTAACCCTATCTCCTAGTCATCACTGTGACACCTAATCCCTAACCCTAATTCTAAACCGCTAACCCTAACCGTAAGCCTACCTACAACCCTGACACTGACAGTAACCCTTAATTCTAACCCCAACGCTATGCCTAACAAAAACCCTAACCCTTGACCCTAACCCTTCACCCTAACCCCTAAGCCTTACCCTAACCCTTAACCCTAATCCTAATCCTAACCTTTAAACCTAACCCTAGCTCTTAAAGCTAACCCTAAACCTTACCCTAATGAGTAGACCTAATCCTGACACTAACCTAACCCTTAACCCTAACCAGAACCCCTAAAGCTAACCCTGAACCCTATCCCTAACCCTAGCAGTAAACTTTAACCATAAACCTAACACCAACCCGTAACCCTAATCCTATCCTTTTACCCTAAAACTAACCCCTAAACCTAACCCCTACACCTCACCCTAACTCTAACCCCAATCCTAATTCTAACCATACCCCTTCATAAAACACTAACTCCTAACCGCTAACCCTAACACTAACCAAAAACCCTAATCACTAATCCCTAACCCTAACGCTTAATCTTTACCCTACCCATTAACCCTCACCCTAAATCTTAACACTGACCCTAACCTTAACCTTTAACTCTAAGCCTAACCCTTAAGCCTACAGTAAGGAAGACCCTTAATGCTAATGGGATCCCTTATCCCTAACCCTAACACTACAGCTAAAAATAACCCTAACCTTGGATCCTTAAACCTAACCCCTAACACTTACTTTAACCCCAAACCCTAACCCTAATCCTAAGCATTAAACCTAACCCTATCTCGTAACCCTAACGCTAGCCCTTACCCTAACGCCTAGATCTAACCCTAAATCTAACCTACCGCCTAATCCTAACCTTAAGCCCTAATGCTAACTCTAACCCTGAACCCTAAACCTACCCGTAACCCTTAACACTAACCCTATCCGTGAACCTTAACCCTGACCCTAACCATTACCCGCACCCAAGCATTTAACCCTGACCCTAACCCTAATCCTTAATGATAACCCTAACACTAAACCCTAACCCTAAGCCCAACACTTAACCCTAATCCTATCCTTTAACCCTAACACTAACCCTAACCCTAATGGTAACCCCTAAAAGTAACCCTAACCGTGACCAGTAAACCTAACCCTAACCTCTAACACAAACCATAGCACATAACTCTAACCCTAAAACTAACCCTAACCCTAACCCTAAACCCTAACTCTTAACCTTAACCCTAAGCGTTAACTCTCACGCTAACCTTTAATCCTAACCCTAATCCTAATCTTCAACCCTAAACCTAACACTTAACCCTAACCCTGTACCTAACCCTAACCCCTCATCTTAACCGTAACCGTAAATCTCAACCCGAAACCAAAGTGTAACCGTTAAACTTAAGAGTAACCTTTAACCCTAACCCTAATCCCTAACCCTAAGCCCTCACCCTAACACTAAACTTCATCCTTAACCCTAACCATAATCCTAACCCTAAATCTAATTGTCAGACTTCTTGCTTTCTTAGAGTTTAGAAACCTGTAATCCTCCCTTGCCATGCGTGAAAGGAGGCTCTACCACTGTGTCCTGCATGAAACCCACGGGCCCATACCCAGAGTATGATAGAGTGGGTTCCCGGATACAATCCCAGCCCCCTAAACTCCCTCCGCCTGCCTAATGCAGACAGGGCCCGTGCGCTAAGCATAAACAATACCTTTAACAGATAACCCTAACCCTGAACATAACACCCAACCCTGTTCCTATTTCTCCCCTTAACACGTAAACCTAACCATGCGCCTAAATTTAACCTCTTATCCTAACGTTAATGCATAACCCATTTCCTGAGAACAACCCCTATCCCATAATTCTAACCCTATTTCCTAGTCATCACTGTGACACCTAATCGCTAACCCTAATTCTAAACCGCTAACCCTAACCGTAACCCTACCTACAACCCTAACACTGACAGTAACCCTTACTTCTAACCCCAACGCTATGCCTAACAAAAACCCTAACCCTTGACCCTAACCCTTCACCCTAACCGCTAAGCCTTACCCTAACCCTTAACCCTAATCCAAATCCTAACCATTAAACCTAACCCTAGCTCTTAAAGCTAACCCTAAACCTCACCCTGACGACTAGACCTAACCCTGACACTAACGTAACACCTAACCCTAACCAGAACCCCTAAAGCTAACCCTGAAACCTATCCCTAACCCTAGCAGTAAACTTTAACCCTAAACCTAAGCCCAACCCGTAACCCTAATCCTATCCTTTTACCCTAAAACTAACCCCTAAACCTAACCCCAATACCTCACCCTAACTCTAACCCCAATCCTAATTCTAACCATACCCCTTCATAAAACACTAACTCCTAACCGCTAACCCTAACACTAACCAAAAACCCTAATCACTAATCCCTAACCCTAACGCTTAACCTTTACACTAACCGTTAACCCTCACCCTAAATCTTAACACTGACCCTAACCTTAACCTTTAACTCTAAGCCTAACCCTTAACCCTACAGGAAGGAAGACCCTTAATGCTAATGGCATCCCTTATCCCTAACCCTAACACTACAGCTAAAAATAACCCTAACCTTTCATCCTTAAACCTAACCCCTAACACTTACTTTCACCCCAAACCCTAACCCTAATCCTAAGCATTAAACCTAACCCGATCTCTTAACACTAACGCTAGCCCTTACGCTAACGCCTAGATCTAACCCTAAATCTAACCTACCGCCTAATCCTAACCTTAAGCCCTAATGCTAACTCTAACCCAGTACCCTAAACCTACCCGTAACCCTTAACACTAACCCTATCCGTGAACCTTAACCCTGACACTAACCATTACCCGCACCCAAGCATTTAACCCTGACCCTTCCCCTAATCCTTAATGCTAACCCTAACACTAAACCCTAACCCTAAGCCCAACACTTAACCCTAATCCTATCCCTTAACCCTAACCCTAACCCTAATGCTAACCCCTAAACGTAACCCTAACCGTGACCAGTAAACCTAACCCTAACCTCTAACACAAACCATAGCACATAACTCTAACCCTAAAACGAACCCCAAACCTAACCCTAACCCCTAACTCTTAACCTTAACCCTAAGTGTTAACTCTCACGCTAACCTTTAATCCTAACCCTAATCCTAATCTTCAACCCTAAACCTAACACTTAACCCTAACCCTGTACCTAACCCTAACCCTCATCTTAACCCTAACCGTAAACCTCAACTCTAAACCAAAGTGTAACTGTTAAACCTAAGAGTAACCTTTAACCCTAACCCTAAGCCCTAACCCTAAGCCCTCACCCTAACACTAAACTTCATCCTTAACCCTAACCATAATCCTAACCCTAAATCTAATTCTCAGACTTCTTGCTTTCTTAGAGTTTAGAAAGCCTGCAATCCTCCCATGCCATGCGTGAAAGGATGCTCTACCACTGTGTGCTGCATGAAACCCACGGGCCCATACCCAGACTATGATAGAGTGGGTTCCCGGGTACAATCCCAGCCCCCTAAACTCCCCCCGCCCGCCTAATGCAGACAGGGCCCGTGCGCTAAGCATAAACAATACCTTTAACAGATAACCCTAACCCTGAACATAACACCCAACCCTGTTCCTATTTCTCCCCTTAACACATAAACCTCACCGTGCGCCTAACTTTAAACTCTTATCCTAACGTTAATGCATAACCCATTTCCTGAGAACAACCCCTATCCCATAATTCTAACCCTATCTCCTAGTCATCACTGTGACACCTAATCCCTAACCCTAATTCTAAACCGCTAACCCTAACCGTAACCCTACCTACAACCCTAACACTGACAGTAACCCTTACTTCTAACCCCAACGCTATGCCTAACAAAAACCCTAACCCTTCACCCTAACCCCTAAGCCTTACCCTAACCCTTAACCATAATCCTAATCCTAACCATTAAACCTAACCCTAGCTCTTAAAGCTAATCCTAAACCTTACCCTCACGACTATACCTAACCCTGACACTAACCTAACACCTAACCCTAACCAGAACCCCTAAAGCTAACCCTGAACCCTATTCCTAACCCTAGCAGTAAACTTTAACCCTATACCTAAGCCCAACCCTTAACCCTAATCCTATCCTTTTACCCTAAAACTAACCCCTAAACCTAAGCCCTAAACCTAACACCTATACCTCACCCTAACTCTAACCCCAATCCTAATTCTAACCATACCCCTTCATAAAACACTAACACCTAACCGCTAACCCTAACACTATCCAAAAACCCTAATCAGTAATCCCTAAACCTAACGCTTAACCTTTACTCTAACCATTAACCCTCACCCTAAATCTTAACACTGACCCTAACCTTAACCTTTAACTCTAAGCCTAACCCTTAACCCTACAGGAAGGAAGACCCTTAATGCTAATGGGATCCCTTAACCCTAACCCTAACACTACAGCTAAAAATTACCCTAACCTTTGATCCTTAAACCTAACCCCTAACACTTACTTTAACCCCAAACCCTAACCCTAATCCTAAGCATTAAACCTAACCCTATCTCTTAACCCTAACACTAGCCCTTACCCTAACGCCTAGATCTAACCCTAAATCTAACCTACCGCCTAATCCTAACCTTAAGCCCTAATGCTAACTCTAACCCTGAACCCTAAACCTACCCGTAAACCTTAACACTAACCTTATCCGTGACCCTTAACCCTGAGCCTAACCATTACCCCCACCCAAGCATTTAACCCTGACCCTACCCCTAATCCTTAATGATAACCCTAACACTAAACCCTAACCCTAAGCCCAACACTTAACCCTAATACTATCCCATAACCCTAACCCTAACCCTAATGCTAACCCCTAAACGTAACCCTAACCATGACCAGTAAACCTAAACCTAACCTCTAACACAAACCATAGCACATAACTCCAACCCTATATCTAACCCTAACCCTAAACCTAAACCTAAACCCTAACTCTTAACCTTAACCCTAAGCGTTAACTCTCACGCTAACCTTTAATCCTAACCCTAATCCTAATCTTCAACCCTAAACCTAACACTTAACCCCAACCCTGTACCTAAGACTAACCCCTCATCTTAGCCCTAACCGTAAACCTCAACCCTAAACCAAAGTGTAACCGTTAAACCTAAGAGTAACCTTTAACCCTAACCCTAAGCCCTACCCCTAAGCCCTCACCCTAACACTAAACTTCATCCTTAACCCTAACCATAATCCTAACCCTAAATCTAATTCTCAGACTTCTTGCTTTCTTAGAGTTTAGAAAGCCTGCAATCCTCCCATGTCATGTGTGAAAGGAGGCTCTACCACTGTGTGCTGCATGAAACCCACGGGCCCATACCCAGAGTATGATAGAGTGGGTTCCCGGGTACAATCCCAGCCCCCTAAACTCCCCCCGCCCGCTTAATGCAGACAGGGCCCGTGCGCTAGCATAAACAATACCTTTAACAGATAAGCCTAACACTGAACATAACACCCAACCCTGTTCCTATTTCTCCCCTTAACACGTAAACCTCACCGTGCGCCTAACTTTAACCTCTTATCCTAACGTTAATGCATAACCCATTTCCTGAGAACAACCCCTATCCCATAATTCTAACCCTATCTCCTAGTCATCACTGTGACACCTAATCCCTAACCCTAATTCTAAACCGCTAACCCTAACTGTAACCCTACCTACAACCCTAACACTGACAGTAACCCTTACTTCTAACCCCAACGCTATGCCTAACAAAATCCCTAACCCTTGACCCTAACCCTTCACCCTAAGCCCTAAGCCTTACCCTAACCCTTAACCCTAATCCTAATCCTAACCATTAAAACTAACCCTAGCTCCTAAAGCTAACCCTAAAACTTAGCCTCACGACTAGACCTAACCCTGACACTAACCTAACACCTAACCCTAACCTGAACCCCTAAAGCTAACCCTGAAACCTATCCCTAACCCTAGCAGTAAACTTTAACCCTAAACCTAAGCCCAACCCGTAACCATAATCCAATCCTTTTACCCTAAAACTAACCCTTAAACCTAACCCCTATACCTCACCCTAACTCTAACCCCAATCCTAATTCTAACCATACCCCTTCATAAAACACTATCTCCTAACCTCTAACCATAACACTAACCAAAAACCCTAATCACTAATCCCTAACCCTAACGCTTAACCTTTACCCTAACCGTTAACCCTCACCCTAAATCTTAACACTGACCGTAACCTTAACCTTCACTTCTAAGCCTTACCCTTAACCCTACATTAAGGAAGATCCTTAATGCTAATGGGATCCCTTATCCCTAACCCTAGCACTACAGCTAAAAATAACCCTAACCTTGGATCCTTAAACCTAACCCCTAACACTTACTTTAACCCAAACCCTAACCCTAATCCTAAGCATTAAACCTAACCCTATCTCTTAACCCTAACGCTAGCCCTTACCCTAACGCCTAGATCTAACCCTAAATCTAACCTACCGCCTAATCCTAACCTTAAGCCCTAATGCTAACTCTAAACCTGAACCCTAAACCTACCCGGAACCCTTAACACTAACCCTATCCATGAACCTTAACCCTGACCCTAACCATTACCCGCACCCAAGCATTTAACCCTGACCCTAACCCTAATCCTTACTGCTAAGCCTAACACTAAACCCTAACCCTAAGCCCAACACTTATCCCTAATCCTATCCCTGAACCCTAACCCTAACCCTAAAGCTACCCCCTAAAAGTAACCCTAACCGTCACCAGTAAACCTAAACCTAACCTCTAACACAAACCATAGCACATAACTCTAACCCTAAAACTAACCCTAACCCTAACCCTAAACCCTAACCCTTAACACTAACCCTATCCGTGAACCTTAACCCTGACCCTAACCATTACCCGCACCCAAGCATTTAACCCTGACCCTACCCTAATCCTTAACGATATCCCTAACACTAAACCCTAACCCTAATTCCAACACTTTACCCTAATCCTATTCCTTAACCCTAACCCTAACCCTAAACCTAATGCTACCCCCTAAACGTAACCCTAACCGTGACCAGTAAACCTAAACCTAACCTCTAACACAAACCATACCACATAACTCTAACCCTAAAACTAACCCTAAACCTAAACCTAACCCTAAACCCTAACTCTTAACCTTAACCCTAAGCATTAACTCTCACGCTAACCTTTAATCCTAACCCTAATCCTAATCTTCAACCCTAAACCTAACACTTAACCCTAACCCTGTACCAAACCCTAACCCCTCATCTTAACCCTAACCGTAAACCTCAACCCTAAACTAAAGTGTAACCGTTAAAACTAAGAGTAACCTTTAACCCTAACGCTAAGCCCTAACCCTAAGCCCTCACCCTAACACTAAACTTCATTCTTAACCCTAACCATAATCCTAACCCTAAATCTCATTCTCAGACTTCTTGCTTTCTTAGAGTTTAGAAATCCTGCAATCCTCCCATGCCATGCGTGAAAGGAGGCTCTACCACTGTGTCCTGCATGAAACCCACGGGCCCATACCCAGAGTATGATAGAGTGGGTTCCCGGGTACAACCCTAGCCCCCTAAACTCCCCCCGCCCGCCTAAAGCAGACAGGGCCCATGCGCTAAGCATAAACAATACCTTTAACAGATAACCCTAACCCTGAACATAACACCCAACCCTGTTCCCATTTCTCCCCTTAACACGTAAACCTCACCGTGCGCCTAACTTTAACCTCTTATGCTAACGTTAATGCATAACCCATTTCCTGAGAACAACCCCTATCCAATAATTCTAACCCTATCTCCTAGTCATCACTGTGACACCTAATCCCTAACCCTAATTCTAAACCGCTAACCCTAACCGTAAGCCTACCTACAACCCTGACACTGACAGTAACCCTTAATTCTAACCCCAACGCTATGCCTAACAAAAACCCTAACCCTTGACCCTAACCCTTCACCCTAACCCCTAAGCCTTACCCTAACCCTTAACCCTAATCCTAATCCTAACCTTTAAACCTAACCCTAGCTCTTAAAGCTAACCCTAAACCTTACCCTAATGAGTAGACCTAATCCTGACACTAACCTAACCCTTAACCCTAACCAGAACCCCTAAAGCTAACCCTGAACCCTATCCCTAACCCTAGCAGTAAACTTTAACCATAAACCTAACACCAACCCGTAACCCTAATCCTATCCTTTTACCCTAAAACTAACCCCTAAACCTAACCCCTACACCTCACCCTAACTCTAACCCCAATCCTAATTCTAACCATACCCCTTCATAAAACACTAACTCCTAACCGCTAACCCTAACACTAACCAAAAACCCTAATCACTAATCCCTAACCCTAACGCTTAATCTTTACCCTACCCATTAACCCTCACCCTAAATCTTAACACTGACCCTAACCTTAACCTTTAACTCTAAGCCTAACCCTTAAGCCTACAGTAAGGAAGACCCTTAATGCTAATGGGATCCCTTATCCCTAACCCTAACACTACAGCTAAAAATAACCCTAACCTTGGATCCTTAAACCTAACCCCTAACACTTACTTTAACCCCAAACCCTAACCATAATCCTAAGCATTAAACCTAACCCTCTTAACCCTAACGCTAGCCCTTACCCTAACGCCTAGATCTAACCCTGAATCTAACCTACCGCCTAATCCTAACCTTAAGCCCTAATGCTAACTCTAACCCTGAAACCTAAATCTACCCGTAACCCTTAACACTAACCCTATCCGTGAACCTTAACCCTGACCCTAACCATTACCCGCACCCAAGCATTTAACCCTGACCCTAACACTAATCCTTAATGATAACCCTAAAACTAAACCCTAACCCTGAGCCCAACACTTAACACTAATCCTATCCCTTAACCCTAACCCTAACCCTAATGTTAACCCCTAAACGTAACCCTAACCGTGCCCAGTAATCCTAACCCTGACCTCTAACACAAACCATAGCACATAATCCTAACCCTAACCCTAACCCAACCCTAACCCTAACCCTAACCCTAACCCCCTAACCCTAACCCTAACCCTAACCTCTACCCCAACCCTAACCCTAACCCCAACCCCAAACCCTAACCCTAACCCCAACCCCAACCCCAACCCTACACCTACCCCTACCCCAAACCCTAACTCCTAACCCCTAACCCCAACCCTAACCCCTAACCCCTAACCCTAAACCCTAACCCTAACCCTACATTAACCCTAACACTA
>NW_027182862.1:920000-922500 GCF_041146395.1 Eulemur rufifrons | reverse complement strand
ACCCTAACACTAACCAAAAACCCTAATCACTAATCCCTAACCCTAACGCTTAACCTTTACCCTAACCATTAACCCTCACCCTAAATCTTAACACTGACCCTAACCTTAACCTTTAACTCTAAGCCTAACCCTTAACCCTACAGTAAGGAAGACCCTTAATGCTAATGGGATCCCTTATCCCTAACCCTAACACTACAGCTAAAAATAACCCTAACCTTGGATCCTTAAACCTAACCCCTAACACTTACTTTAACCCCAAACCCTAACCCTAATCATAAGCATTAAACCTAACCCTATCTCTTAACCCTAACGCTAGCCCTTACCCTAACGCCTAGATCTAACCCTAAATAGAACCTACCGCCTAATGCTAACCTTAAGCCCTAATGCTAACTCTAACCCTGAACCCTAAACCTACCCGTACCCTTAACACTAACCCTATCCGTGAACCTTAACCCTGACCCTAACCATTACCCGCACCCAAGCGTTTAACCCTGACCCTAACCCTAATCCTTAATGCTAAACCTAACACTAAACCCTAACCCTAAGCCCAACACTTATCCCTAATCCTATCCCTTAACCCTAAACCTAACCCTAATGCTACCCCCTAAACGTAACCCTAACCGTGACCAGTAAACCTAATCCTAACCTCTAACACAAACCATGGCACATAACTCTAACCCTAAAACTAACCCTAACCCTAAACCCTAACTCTTAACCTTAACCCTAAGCGTTAACTCTCATGCTAACCTTTAATCCTAACTCTAATCCTACTTTTCAACACTAAACCTAACACTTAACCCTAACACTGTACCAAAACCTAACCCCTCATCTTAACCCTAACCGTAAACCTCAACCCTAAACCAAACTGTAACCGTTAAACCTAAGAGTAACCTTTAACCCTAACCCTAATCCCTAACCCTAAGCCCTCACCCTAACACTAAACTTCATCCTTAACCCTAACCATAATCCAACCCTAAATCTCATTCTCACACTTCCTACTTTCTTAGAGTTTAAAAAGCCTGCCATCCTCCCATTCTTGGCTGAAAGGAGGCTCTACCACTGTGTCCTGCATGAAACCCACGGGCCCATACCCAGAGTATGATAGAGTGGGTTCCCGGGTACAATCCCAGCCCCCTAAACTCCCCCCGCCCGCCTAATGCAGACAGGGCCCGTGCGCTAAGCATAAACAATACCTTTAACAGATAACCCTAACCCTGAACATAACACCCAACCCTGTTCCTATTTCTCCCCTTAACACGTAAATATCCCCGTGCGCCTAACTTTAACCTCTTATCCTAACGTTAATGCATAACCCATTTCCTGAGAACAACCCCTATCCCATAATTCTAACCTTTTCTCCTAGTCATCACTGTGACACCTAATCCCTAACCCTAATTCTAAACCGCTAACCCTAACCGTAACCCTACCTACAACCCTAACACTGACAGTAACCCTTACTTCTAACCCCAAAGCTATGCCTAACAAAATCCCTAACCCTTGACCCTAACCCTTCACCCTAACCCCTAAGCCTTACCCTAACCCTTAACCCTAATCCTAATCCTAAACATTAAACCTAACCCTAGCTCTTAAAGCTTACCCTAAACCTTACCCTCACGACTAGACCTAACCCTGACACTAACCTAACACCTAACCCTAACCAGAACCCCTAAAGCTAACCCTGAACCCTATCCCTAACCCTAGAAGTAAACCTTAACCCTAAACCTAAGCCCAACCCGTAACCCTAATCCTATCCTTTTACTCTAAAAGTAACCCCTAAACCTAACCCCTATACCTCACCCTAACTCTAAACCCAATCCTAATTCTAACAATACCCCTTCATAAAACACTAACTCCTAACCGCTAACCCTAACACTAACCAAAAACCCTAATCACTAATCCCTAACCCTAACGCTTAACCTTTACCCTAACCGTTAACCCTCACCCTAAATCTTCCCACTGACCCTAACCTTAACCTTTAACTCTAAGCCTAACCCTTAACCCTACAGTAAGGAAGACCCTTAATGCTAATGGGCTCCCTTATCCCTAACCCTAACACTACAGCTAAAAATAACCCTAACCTTGGATCCTTAAACCTAACCCCTAACACTTACTTTAACCCCAAACCCTAACCCTAATCCTAAGCATTAAACCTAAACCTATCTTTTAACCCTAACGCTAGCCCTTACGCTAACGCCTAGATCTAACCCTAAATCTAACCTACCGCCTAATCCTAACCTTAAGCACTAATGCTAACACTAACCCTGAACCCTAAACCTACCCGTGACCCTTAACACTAACCCTGTCCGTGAACCTTAACCCTGACCCTAACCATTACCCGCACCCAAGCATTTAACCCTGACCCTAACCCTAATCCTTAATGCTAAACCTAACACTAAACCCTAACCCTAAGCCCAACACTTAACCCTAATCCTATCCCTTAACCCTAACCCTAACCGTAATGTTAACCCCTAAACGTAACACTAACCGTGCCCAGTAAACC
>NW_027182862.1:912500-915000 GCF_041146395.1 Eulemur rufifrons | reverse complement strand
ACCCGCCCAATGCAGACAGGGCCCGTGCGCTAAGCATAAACAATACCTTTAACAGATAACCCTAACCCTGAACATAACACCCAACCCTGTTCCTATTTCTCCCCTTAACACGTAAACCTCACCGTGCGCCTAACTTTAACCTCTTATCCTAACGTTAATGCATAACCCATTTCCTGAGAACAACCCCTATCCCATAATTCTAACCCTAACTCCTAGTCATCACTGTGACACCTAATCCCTAACCCTAATTCTAAACCGCTAACCCTAACCGTAACCCTACCTACAACCCTAACACTGACAGTAACCCTTACTTCTAACCCCAACGCTATGCCTCACAAAAACCCTAACCCTTGACCCTAACCCTTGACCCTAACCCCTAAGCCTTACCCTAACCCTTAACCCTAATCCTAATCCTAACCATTAAACCTAACCCTAGCTCTTAAAGCTAACCCTAAACCTTACCCTCACGACTAGACCTAACCCTGACACTAACCTAACACCTAACCCTAACCAGACCCCCTAAAGCTAACCCTGAACCCTATCCCTAACCCTAGCAGTAAACTTTAACCCTAAACCTAAGCCCAACCCGTAACCCTAATCCTATCCCTTTATCCTAAAACTAACCCCTAAACCTAACCCCTATAGCTCACCCTAACTCTAACCCCAATCCTAATTCTAACCATACCCCTTCATAAAACACTAACTCCTAACCGCTAACCCTAACACTAACCAAAAACCCTAATCACTAATCCCTAACCCTAACGCTTAACCTTTACCCTAACCATTAACCCTCACCCTAAATCTTAACACTGACCCTAACCTTAACCTTTAACTCTAAGCCTAACCCTTAACCCTACAGTAAGGAAGACCCTTAATGCTAATGGGATCCCTTATCCCTAACCCTAACACTACAGCTAAAAATAACCCTAACCTTGGATCCTTAAACCTAACCCCTAACACTTACTTTAACCCCAAACCCTAACCCTAATCATAAGCATTAAACCTAACCCTATCTCTTAACCCTAACGCTAGCCCTTACCCTAACGCCTAGATCTAACCCTAAATAGAACCTACCGCCTAATGCTAACCTTAAGCCCTAATGCTAACTCTAACCCTGAACCCTAAACCTACCCGTACCCTTAACACTAACCCTATCCGTGAACCTTAACCCTGACCCTAACCATTACCCGCACCCAAGCGTTTAACCCTGACCCTAACCCTAATCCTTAATGCTAAACCTAACACTAAACCCTAACCCTAAGCCCAACACTTATCCCTAATCCTATCCCTTAACCCTAAACCTAACCCTAATGCTACCCCCTAAACTTAACCCTAACCGTGACCAGTAAACCTAATCCTAACCTCTAACACAAACCATGGCACATAACTCTAACCCTAAAACTAACCCTAACCCTAAACCCTAACTCTTAACCTTAACCCTAAGCGTTAACTCTCATGCTAACCTTTAATCCTAACTCTAATCCTACTTTTCAACACTAAACCTAACACTTAACCCTAACCCTGTACCAAAACCTAACCCCTCATCTTAACCCTAACCGTAAACCTCAACCCTAAACCAAACTGTAACCGTTAAACCTAAGAGTAACCTTTAACCCTAACCCTAATCCCTAACCCTAAGCCCTCACCCTAACACTAAACTTCATCCTTAACCCTAACCATAATCCAACCCTAAATCTCATTCTCACACTTCCTACTTTCTTAGAGTTTAAAAAGCCTGCCATCCTCCCATTCTTGGCTGAAAGGAGGCTCTACCACTGTGTCCTGCATGAAACCCACGGGCCCATACCCAGAGTATGATAGAGTGGGTTCCCGGGTACAATCCCAGCCCCCTAAACTCCCCCCGCCCGCCTAATGCAGACAGGGCCCGTGCGCTAAGCATAAACAATACCTTTAACAGATAACCCTAACCCTGAACATAACACCCAACCCTGTTCCTATTTCTCCCCTTAACACGTAAATATCCCCGTGCACCTAACTTTAACCTCTTATCCTAACGTTAATGCATAACCCATTTCCTGAGAACAACCCCTATCCCATAATTCTAACCTTTTCTCCTAGTCATCACTGTGACACCTAATCCCTAACCCTAATTCTAAACCGCTAACCCTAACCGTAACCCTACCTACAACCCTAACACTGACAGTAACCCTTACTTCTAACCCCAAAGCTATGCCTAACAAAATCCCTAACCCTTGACCCTAACCCTTCACCCTAACCCCTAAGCCTTACCCTAACCCTTAACCCTAATCCTAATCCTAAACATTAAACCTAACCCTAGCTCTTAAAGCTTACCCTAAACCTTACCCTCACGACTAGACCTAACCCTGACACTAACCTAACACCTAACCCTAACCAGAACCCCTAAAGCTAACCCTGAACCCTATCCCTAACCCTAGAAGTAAACCTTAACCCTAAACCTAAGCCCAACCCGTAACCCTAATCCTATCCTTTTACTCTAAAAGTAACCCCTAAACCTAAC
>NW_027182862.1:870000-900000 GCF_041146395.1 Eulemur rufifrons | reverse complement strand
TAACACCCAACCCTGTTCCTATTTCTCCCCTTAACACGTAAACCTCACCGTGCGCCTAACTTTAACCTCTTATCCTAACGTTAATGCATAACCCATTTCCTGAGAACAACCCCTATCCCATAATTCTAACCCTATCTCCTAGTCATCACTGTGACACCTAATCCCTAACCCTAATTCTAAACCGCTAACCCTAACCGTAACCCTACCTACTACCCTAACACTGACAGTACCCCGTACTTCTAACCCCAACGCTATTCCTAACAAAAACCCTAACCCCTGACCCTAACCCTTCACCCTAACCCCTAAGCCTTACCCTAACCCTTAACCCTAATCCTAATCCTAACTATTAAACTTAACCCCAAGCTCTTAAAGCTAACCCTAAACCTTACCCTCACGACTAGACCTAACCCTGACACTAACCTAACACCTAATCCTAACCAGAACCCCTAAAGCTAACCCTGAACCCTATCCCTAACCCTAGCAGTAAACTTTAACCCTAAACCTAAGCCCAACCCGTAACCCTAATCCTATCCTTTTACCCTAAAACTAACCCCTAAACCTAACCCCTACACCTCACCCTAACTCTAACCCCAATCCTAATTCTAACCATACCCCTTCATAAAACACTAACTCCTAACCGCTAACCCTAACACTAACCAAAAACCCTAATCACTAATCCCTAACCTAACGCTTAACCTTTACCCTAACCGTTAACCCTCACCCTAAATCTTAACACTGACCCTAACCTTAACCTTTAACTCTAAGCCTAACCCTTAACCCTACAGGAAGGAAGACCCTTAATGCTAATGGGATCCCTTAACCTAACCCTAACACTACAGCTAAAAATAACCCTAACCTTTGATCCTTAAATCTAACCCCTAACACTTACTTTAACCCCAAACCCTAACCCTAATCCTAAGCATTAAATCTAACCCTATCTCTTAACCCTAACGCTAGCCCTTACCCTAACGCCTAGATCTAACCCTAAATCTAACCTACCGCCTAATCCTAACCTTAAGCCCTAATGCTAACTCTAACCCTGAACCCTAAACCTACCCGTAACCCTTAACACTAACCCTATCCGTGAACCTTAACCCTGACCCTAACCATTACCCGCACCCAAGCATTTAACCCTGACCCTAACCCCAATCCTTAATGATAACCCTAACACTAAACCCTAACCCTAAGCCCAACACTTAACCCTAATCCTATCCCTTAATCCTAACCCTAATACTAACCCCTAAACGTAACCCTCACCGTGACCAGTAAACCTAACCCTAACCTCTAACACAAACCATAGCACATAACTCTAACCCTAAAACTAACCGTAACCCTAACCCTAACCCTAAACCCTAACTCTTAACCTTTACCCTAAGCGTTAAATCTCACGCTAACCTTTAATCCTAACCCTAATCCTAATCTTCAACCCTAAACCTAACACATAACCCTAACCCTGTACCAAACCCTAACCCCTCATCTTAACCCTAACCGTAAACCTCAACCCTAAACCAAATGTAACCGTTAAACCTAAGAGTAATCTTTAACCCTAACCCTAATCCCTAACTCTAAGCCCTCACCCTAACACTAAACTTCATCCTTAACCCTAACCATTATCCTAACCCTAAATCTCATTCTCAGACTTCTTGGTTTCTTAGAGTTTAGAAAGCCTGCAATCCTCCCATGCCATGCGTGAAAGGAGGCTCTACCACTTTGTCCTGCATGAAACCCACGGGCCCATACCCAGAGTATGATAGAGTGGGTTCCCGGGTACAATCCCAGCCCCCTGAACTCCCCCTGCCCGCCTAATGCAGACACGGCCCGTGCGCTAAGCATAAACAATACCTTTAACAGATAACCCTAACCCTGAACATAACACCCAACCCTGTTCCTATTTCTCCCCTTAACACGTAAACCTCACCGTGCGCCTAACTTTAACCTCTTATCCTAACGTTAATGCATAACCCATTTCCTGAGAACAACCCCTATCCCATAATTCTAACCCTATCTCCTAGTCATCACTGTGACACCTAATCCCTAACCTTAATTCTAAACCGCTAACCCTAACCGTAACCCTACCTACAACCCTAACACTGACAGTAACCCTTATTCTAACCCCAACGCTATGCCTAAGAAAAACCCCAACCCTTGACCCTAACCCTTCACCCTAACCCCTAAGCCTTACTGTAACCCTTAACCCTAATCCTAATCCTAACCTTTAAACCTAACCCTACCTCTTAAAGCTAACCCTAAACCTTACCCTCACGACTAGACCTAACCCTGACACTAACCTAACACCTAACCCTAACCAGAACCCCTAAAGCTAACCCTGAACCCTATCCCTAACCCTAGCAGTAAACTTTAACCCTAAACCTAAGCCCAACCCGTAACCCTAATCCTATCCTTTTACCCTAAAACTAACCCCTAAACCTAACCCCTATACCTCACCCTAACTCTAACCCCAATCCTAATTCTAACCATACCCCTTCATAAAACACTAACTCCTAACCGCTAACCCTAACACTAACCAAAAACCCTAATCACTAATCCCTAACCCTAACGCTTAACCTTTACCCTAACCGTTAACCCTCACCCTAAATCTTAACACTGACCCTAACCTTAACCTTTAACTCTAAGCCTAACACTTAACCCTACAGTAAGGAAGACCCTTAATGCTAATGGGATCCCTTATCCCTAACCCTAACACTACAGCTAAAAATAACCCTAACCTTGATTCCTTAAACCTAACCCCTAACACTTACTTTCACCCCAAACCCTAACCCTAATCATAAGCATTAAACCTAACCCTATCTCTTAACCCTACACTAGCCCTTACACTAATGCCTAGATCTAACCCTATTTCTAACCTCCCGCCTAATCCTAACCTTAAGCCCTAATGCTAACTCTAACCCTGAACCCTAAACCTACCCGTAACCCTTAAAACTAACCCTATCCGTGAACCTTAACCCTGACTCTAACCATTAACCGCACCCAAGCATTTAACCCTGACCCTAACCCTAATCCTTAATGATAACCCTAACACTAAACCCTAACCCTAAGCCCAACACTTAACCCTAATCCTATCCCTTAACCCTAACCCTAACCCTAATGCTAACCCGTAAACGTAACCCTAACCGTCACCAGTAAACCTAAACCTAACCTCTAACACAAACCATAGCACGTAACTCTAACCCTAAAACTAACCCTAACCCTAAAGCCAACCCTAAACCCTAACTCTTAACCTTAACCCTAAGCGTTAACTCTCACGCTAACCTTTAATCCTAACCCTAATCCTAATCTTCAACCCTAAACCTAACACTTAACCCTAACCCTGTACCTAACCTTAACTCCTCATCTTAACCCTAACCGTAAACCTCAACCCTAAACCAAAGTGTAACCGTTAAACCTAAGAGTAACCTTTAACCCTAATCCTAAGCCCTAACCCTAAGCCCTCACCCTAACACTAAACTTCATCCTTAACCCTAACCATAATCCTACCCCTGAATCTCATTCTCAGACTTCTTGCTTTCTTAGAGTTTAGAAAGCCTGCAATCCTCCCATGCCATGCGTGAAAGGAGGCTCTATCACTGTGTCCTACATCAAACCCACGGGCCCATACCCAGAGTATGGTAGAGTGGGTTCCCGGGTACAATCCCAGCCCCCTAAACTCCTCCCGCCCGCCTAATGCAGACAGGGACTGTACGCTAAGCATAAACAATACCTTTAACAGATAACCCTAACCCTGAACATAACACCAAAACCTGTTCCGTTTTCTCCCTTTAACACGTAAACCTCACCGTGCGCCTAACTTTAACCACTTATCCTAACGTTAATGCATAACCCATTTCCTGAGAACAACCCCTATCCCATAATTCTAACGCTATATACTAGTCAAAACTGTGACACCTAATCCCTAACCCTAATTCTAAATCCCTAACCCTAACCGTAACCCTACCTACAACCCTAACACTGACAGTAACCCTTACTTCTAACCCCAACGCTATGCCTAACAAAAACCCTAACGCTTCACCCTAACCCTTCACACTAACCCATAAGCCTTACCCTAACCCTTAACCCTAATCCTAATCCTAAACATTAAACCTAACCCTAGCTCTTAAAGCTAACCCTAAACCTTACCCTCACGACTAGACCTAACCCTGACACTAACCTAACACCTAACCCTAACCAGAACCCCTAAAGCTAACCCTGATCCCTATCCCTAACCCTAGCAGTAAACTTTAACCCTATACCTAAGCCCAACCCTTAACCCTAATCCTATCCTTTTACCCTAAAACTAACCCCTAAACCTAAGCCCTAAACCAAACCCCTACACCTCACCCTAACTCTAACCCCAATCCTAATTCTAACATACCCCTTCATAAAACACTAACTCCTAACCGCTAACCCTAACACTAACCAAAAACCCTAATCACTAATCCCTAACCCTAACGCTTAAACTTCACCCTAACAGTTAACCCTCACCCTAAATCTTAACACTGACCCTAACCTTAACTTTTCACTCTAAGCCTAACCCTTAACCCTACAGGAAGGAAGACCCTTAATGCTAATGGGATCCCTTATCCCTAACCCTAACACTGCAGCTAAAAATAACCCTAACCTTTGATCCTGAAACCTAACCCGTAACACTTACTTTAACCCCAAACCCTAACCCTAATCCTAAGCATTAAACCTAACCCTATCTCAACCCTAACGCTAGCCCTTACCCTAACGCCTAGATCTAACCCTAAATCTAACCTACCGCCTAATCCTAACCTTAAGCCCTAATGCTAACTCTAACCCTGAACCCTAAACCTACCCGTAACCCTTAACACTAACCCTATCCGTGAACCTTAACCATGACCCTAACCATTACCCGCACCCAGGCATTTAACCCTGACCCTACACCTAATCCTTAATGATAACCCTAACACTAAACTCTAACCCTAAGCCCAACACTTAACCCTAATCCTATCCCTTAACCCTAACCCTAAGCCTAATGCTAACCCCTAAACGTAACCCTAACCGTGACCAGTAAACCTAACCCTAACCTCTAACACAAATCATAGCACATAACTCAAACCCTAAAACTACCCCCAACCCTAACCCTAACCCTAAACCCTAACTCTTAACCTTAACCCTAAGCGTTAACTCTCACGCTAACCTTTAATCCTAACCCTAATCCTAATCTTCAACCCTAAACCTAACACATAACCCTAACCCTGTACCAAACCCTAACCCCTCATCTTAACCCTAACCGTAAACCTCAACCCTAAACCAAATGTAACCGTTAAACCTAAGAGTAATCTTTAACCCTAACCCTAATCCCTAACCCTAAGCCCTCACCCTAACACTAAACTTCATCCTTAACCCTAACCATTATCCTAACCCTAAATCTCATTCTCAGACTTCTTGGTTTCTTAGAGTTTAGAAAGCCTGCAATCCTCCCATGCCATGCGTGAAAGGAGGCTCTACCACTTTGTCCTGCATGAAACCCACGGGCCCATACCCAGAGTATGATAGAGTGGGTTCCCGGGTACAATCCCAGCCCCCTAAACTCCCCCTGCCCGCCTAATGCAGACACGGCCCGTGCGCTAAGCATAAACAATACCTTTAACAGATAACCCTAACCCTGAACATAACACCCAACCCTGTTCCTATTTCTCCCCTTAACACGTAAACCTCACCGTGCGCCTAACTTTAACCTCTTATCCTAACGTTAATGCATAACCCATTTCCTGAGAACAACCCCTATCCCATAATTCTAACCCTATCTCCTAGTCATCACTGTGACACCTAATCCCTAACCTTAATTCTAAACCGCTAACCCTAACCGTAACCCTACCTACAACCCTAACACTGACAGTAACCCTTATTCTAACCCCAACGCTATGCCTAAGAAAAACCCCAACCCTTGACCCTAACCCTTCACCCTAACCCCTAAGCCTTACTGTAACCCTTAACCCTAATCCTAATCCTAACCTTTAAACCTAACCCTACCTCTTAAAGCTAACCCTAAACCTTACCCTCACGACTAGACCTAACCCTGACACTAACCTAACACCTAACCCTAACCAGAACCCCTAAAGCTAACCCTGAACCCTATCCCTAACCCTAGCAGTAAACTTTAACCCTAAACCTAAGCCCAACCCGTAACCCTAATCCTATCCTTTTACCCTAAAACTAACCCCTAAACCTAACCCCTATACCTCACCCTAACTCTAACCCCAATCCTAATTCTAACCATACCCCTTCATAAAACACTGACTCCTAACCGCTAACCCTAACACTAACAAAAAACCCTAATCACTAATCCCTAACCCTAACGCTTAACCTTTACCCTAACCGTTAACCCTCACCCTAAATCTTAACACTGACCCTAACCTTAACCTTTAACTCTAAGCCTAACACTTAACCCTACAGTAAGGAAGACCCTTAATGCTAATGGGATCCCTTATCCCTAACCCTAACACTACAGCTAAAAATAACCCTAACCTTGATTCCTTAAACCTAACCCCTAACACTTACTTTCACCCCAAACCCTAACGCTAATCCTAAGCGTTAAACCTAACCCTATCTCTTAACCCTACACTATCCCTTACACTAACGCCTAGATCTAACCCTATTTCTAACCTCCCGCCTAATCCTAACCTTAAGCCCTAATGCTAACTCTAACCCTGAACCCTAAACCTACCCGTAACCCTTAAAACTAACCCTATCCGTGAACCTTAACCCTGACTCTAACCATTAACCGCACCCAAGCATTTAACCCTGACCCTAACCCTAATCCTTAATGATAACCCTAACACTAAACCCTAACCCTAAGCCCAACACTTAACCCTAATCCTATCCCTTAACCCTAACCCTAACCCTAATGCTAACCCGTAAACATAACCCTAACCGTCACCAGTAAACCTAAACCTAACCTCTAACACAAACCATAGCACGTAACTCTAACCCTAAAACTAACCCTAACCCTAAACCTAACCCTAAACCCTAACTCTTAACCTTAACCCTAAGCGTTAACTCTCACGCTAACCTTTAATCCTAACCCTAATCCTAATCTTCAACCCTAAACCTAACACTTAACCCTAACCCTGTACCTAACCTTAACTCCTCATCTTAACCCTAACCGTAAACCTCAACCCTAAACCAAAGTGTAACCGTTAAACCTAAGAGTAACCTTTAACCCTAATCCTAAGCCCTAACCCTAAGCCCTCACCCTAACACTAAACTTCATCCTTAACCCTAACCATAATCCTACCCCTGAATCTCATTCTCAGACTTCTTGCTTTCTTAGAGTTTAGAAAGCCTGCAATCCTCCCATGCCATGCGTGAAAGGAGGCTCTATCACTGTGTCCTGCATCAAACCCACGGGTCCATACCCAGAGTATGATAGAGTGGGTTCCCGGGTACAATCCCAGCCCCCTAAACTCCTCCCGCCCGCCTAATGCAGACAGGGACTGTACGCTAAGCATAAACAATACCTTTAACAGATAACCCTAACCCTGAACATAACACCAAAACCTGTTCCGTTTTCTCCCTTTAACACGTAAACCTCACCGTGCGCCTAACTTTAACCACTTATCCTAACGTTAATGCATAACCCATTTCCTGAGAACAACCCCTATCCCATAATTCTAACGCTATATACTAGTCAAAACTGTGACACCTAATCCCTAACCCTAATTCTAAATCCCTAACCCTAACCGTAACCCTACCTACAACCCTAACACTGACAGTAACCCTTACTTCTAACCCCAACGCTATGCCTAACAAAAACCCTAACGCTTCACCCTAACCCTTCACACTAACCCATAAGCCTTACCCTAACCCTTAACCCTAATCCTAATCCTAAACATTAAACCTAACCCTAGCTCTTAAAGCTAACCCTAAACCTTACCCTCACGACTAGACCTAACCCTGACACTAACCTAACACCTAACCCTAACCAGAACCCCTAAAGCTAACCCTGATCCCTATCCCTAACCCTAGCAGTAAACATTAACCCTATACCTAAGCCCAACCCGTAACCCTAATCCTATCCTTTTACCCTAAAACTAACCCGTAAACCTAAGCCCTAAACCAAACCCCTACACCTCACCCTAACTCTAACCCCAATCCTAATTCTAACATACCCCTTCATAAAACACTAACTCCTAACCGCTAACCCTAACACTAACCAAAAACCCTAATCACTAATCCCTAACCCTAACGCTTAAAATTCACCCTAACAGTTAACCCTCACCCTAAATCTTAACACTGACCCTAACCTTAACTTTTCACTCTAAGCCTAACCCTTAACCCTACAGGAAGGAAGACCCTTAATGCTAATGGGATCCCTTATCCCTAACCCTAACACTGCAGCTAAAAATAACCCTAACCTTTGATCCTGAAACCTAACCCGTAACACTTACTTTAACCCCAAACCCTAACCCTAATCCTAAGCATTAAACCTAACCCTATCTCAACCCTAACGCTAGCCCTTACCCTAACGCCTAGATCTAACCCTAAATCTAACCTACCGCCTAATCCTAACCTTAAGCCCTAATGCTAACTCTAACCCTGAACCCTAAACCTACCCGTAACCCTTAACACTAACCCTATCCGTGAACCTTAACCATGACCCTAACCATTACCCGCACCCAGGCATTTAACCCTGACCCTACCCCTAATCCTTAATGATAACCCTAACACTAAACTCTAACCCTAAGCCCAACACTTAACCCTAATCCTATCCCTTAACCCTAACCCTAAGCCTAATGCTAACCCCTAAACGTAACCCTAACCGTGACCAGTAAACCTAACCCTAACCTCTAACACAAACCATAGCACATAACTCAAACCCTAAAACTACCCCCAACCCTAACCCTAACCCTAAACCCTAACTCTTAACCTTAACCCTAAGCGTTAACTCTCACGCTAACCTTTAATCCTAACCCTAATCCTAATCTTCAACCCTAAACCTAACACTTAACCCTAACCCTGTACCTAACCCTAACCCCTCATCTTAACCCTAACCGTAAACCTCAACCCTAAACCAAAGTGTAACCGTTAAACCTAAGAGTAACCTTTAACCCTAACCCTAAGCCCTAACCCTAAGCCCTCACCCTAACACTAAACTTCATCCTTAACCCTAACCATAATCCTAACCCTAAATCTCATTCTCAGACTTCTTGCTTTCTTAGAGTTTAGAAAGCCTGCAATCCTCCCATGCCATGCGTGAAAGGAGGCTCTACCACTGTGTCCTGCATGAAACCCACGGGCCCATACCCAGAGTATGATAGAGTGGGTTCCCGGGTACAATCCCAGCCCCCTAAACTCCCTCCGCCCGCCTAATGCAGACAGGGCCCGTGCGCTAAGCATAAACAATACCTTTAACAGATAACCCTAACCCTGAACATAACACCCAACCCTGTTCCTATTTCTCCCCTTAACACGTAAACCTCACCGTGCGCTTAAATTTAACCTCTTATCCTAACGTTAATGCATAACCCATTTCCTGAGAACAACCCCTACCCCATAATTGTAACGCTATATCGTAGTCATCACTGTGACACCTAATCCCTAACCCTAATTCAAAACCGCTAACCCTAATCGTAACCCTACCTACAACCCTAACACTGACAGTAAACCTTACTTCTAACCCCAACGCTATGCCTAACAAAAACCGTAACCCTTCACCCTAACCCTTCACCCTAACCCCTAAGCCTTACCCTATCCCTTAACCCTAATCCTAATCCTAACCATTAAACCTAACCCTAGCTCTTAAAGCTAACCCTAAACCTTACCCTCACGACTAGACCTAACCCTGACACTAACCTAACACCTAACCCTATCCAGAACCCCTAAAGCTAACCCTGAACCCTATTCCTAACCCTAGCAGTTAATTTTAACCCTATACCTAAGCCCAACCCGTAACCGTAATCCTATCCTTTTACCCTAAAACTAACCGCCACACCTAAGCTCTAAACGTAACCCCTATACCTCACCGTAACTCTAACCTCAATCCTAATTCTAACCATACCCCTTCATAAAACACTAACACCTAACCGCTAACACTAACACTAACCAAAAACCCTAATCACTAATCCCTAACCCTAACGCTTAACCTTTACTCTAACCGTTAACCCTCACCCTAAATCTAAACACTGACCCTAACCTTAACCTTTAACTCTAAGCCTAACCCTTAACCCTACAGGAAGGAAGACCCTTAATGCTAATGGGATCCCTTATCCCTAACCCTAACACTACAGCTAAAAATTACCCTAACCTTTGATCCTTAAACCTAACCTCTAACACTTACTTTAACCCCAAACCCTAACCCTAATCCTAAGCATTAAACCTAACTCTATCTCTTAACCCTAACGCTAGCCCTTACCCTAACGCCTAGATCTAACCCTAAATCTAACCTACCGCCTAATCCTAAACTTAAGCCCTAATGCTAACTCTAACCCTGAACCCTAAACCTACCCGTAACCCTTAACACTAACCCTATCCGTGAACCTTAACCCTGACCCTAACCATTACCCGCACCCAGGCATTTAACCCAGACCCTAACCCTAATCCTTAATGCTAACCGTAACACTAAACCCTAACCCTAAGCCCAAAACTTAACCCTAATCCTATCGCTTAACCCTAACCCTAACCCTAATGCTAACCCCTAAACGTAACCCTAACCATGACCAGTAAACCTAACCCTAACCTCTAACACAAACCATAGCACATAACTCTAAACCTATATCTAAGCCTAACCCTAACCCTAAACCCTAACACTTAACCTTAACCCTAAGCGTTAACTCTCACGCTAACCTTTAATCCTAACCCTAATCCTAATCTTCAACCCTAAACCTAACACTTAACCCTAACCCTGTACCTAAGACTAACCCCTCATCTTAGCCCTAACCGTAAACCTCAACCCTAAACAAAAGTGTAACCGTTAAACCTAAGAGTAACCTTTAACCCTAACCCTAAGCCCTAACCCTAAGCCCTCACCCTAACACTAAACTTCATCCTTAACCCTAACCATAATCCTAACCCTAAATCTAATTCTCAGACTTCTTGCTTTCTTAGAGTTTAGAAAGCCTGCAATCCTCCCATGTAATGTGTGAAAGGAGGCTCTACCACTGTGTCCTGCATGAAACCCACGGGCCCATACCCAGAGTGTGATAGAGTGGGTTCCCGGGTACAATCCCAGCCCCCTAAACTCCCCCCACCCCCATAATGCAGACAGGGCCCGTGCGCTAATCATAAACAATACCTTTAACAGATAACCCTAACTCTGAACATAACACCCAACCCTGTTCCTATTTCTCCCCTTAACACATAAACCTCACCGTGTGCCTATCTTTAACCTCCTATCCTAACGTTAATGCATAACCCATTTCCTGAGAACAACCCCTATCCCATAATTCTAACCCTATATCCTAGTCATCACTGTGACACCTAATCCCTAACCCTAATTCTAAACCCCTAACCCTAACAGTAACCCTACCTACAACCCTAATACTGACAGTAACCCTTACTTCTGACCCCAACGCTATCCCTAACAAAAACCCTAACCCTTCACCCTAACCCCTAAGCCTTACCCTAACCCTTAAGCCTAATCCTAATCCTAGCCATTAAACCTAACCCTAGCTCTTAAAGCTAACCCTAAACCTTACCCTCACGACTAGACCTAACCCTGACACTAACCTAACACCTAACCCTAACCAGAACCCCTAAAGCTAACCCTGAACCCTATCCCTAACCCTAGCAGTAAACTTTAACCCTAAACCTAAGCCCAACCCGTAACCCTAATCCTATCCTTTTACCCTAAAACTAACCCCTAAACCTAACCCCTATACCTCACCCTAACTCTAACCCCAATCCTAATTCTAACCATACCCCTTCATAAAACACTAACTCCTAACCGCTAACCCTAACACTCACCAAAAACCCTAATCACTGCTCCCTAAACCTAATGCTTAACCTTTACCCTAACCGTAAAACCTCATCCTAAATCTTAACACTGACCCTAACCTTAAACTTTAACTCTAAGCCTAACCCTTAACACTACAGTAAGGAAGACCCTTAATGCTAATGGGATCCCTTATCCCTAACCCTAACACTACAGCTAAAAATAACCCTAACCTTGGATCCTTAAACCTAACCCCTAACACTTACTTTAACCCCAAACCCTAACCCTAATCCTAAGCATTAAACGGAAACCTATCTCTAAACCCTAACGCTATCCCTTACCCTAACGCCTAGATCTAACCCTAAATCTAACCTACCGCCTAATCCTAACCTTAAGCCCTAATGCTAACTCTAACCCTGAACCCTAAACCTACCCGTAACCCTTAACACTAACCCTATCCGTGAACCTTAACCCTGACCCTAACCATTACCCCAACCCAATCATTTAACCCTGACCCTACCCCTAGTCCTTAATGATAACCCTAACACTAAACCCTAACCCTAAGCCCAACACTTAACCCTACTACTATCTCTTAAACCTAACCCTAACCCTAACCCTAATGCTAACCCCTAAACGTAACCCTAACCGTCATCAGTAAACCTAAACCTAACCTCTAACACAAACCATAGCACATAACGCTAACCTAAAACTAACCCTAACCCTCACCCTAACCCTAAACCCTAACTCTTAACCTTAACCCTAAGCGTTAACTCTCACGCTAACCTTTAATCCTAACCCTAATACTAATCTTCAACCCTAAACCTAACACTTAACCCTAACCCTAACCCCTTATCTTAACTCTAACCGTAAACCTCAACCCTAAAGCAAAGTGTAACCGTTAAATCTAAGAGTAACCTTTAACCCTAACCCTAATCCCTAACCCTAAGTCCTCATCCTAACTCTAAACTTCATCCTTAACCCTAACCATAATCCTAACCCTAAATCTAATTCTCAGACTTCTTGCTTTCTTAGAGTTTAGAAAGCCTGCAATCCTCCCATGCCATGCGGGAAAGGAGGCTCTACCACTGTGTCCTGCATGAAACCCACGGGCCCATACCCAGAGTATGATAGAGTGGGTTCCCGGGTACAATCCCAGCCCCCGAAACTCCCCCCCACCCGCCGAATGCAGACAGGGCCCGTGCGCTAAGCATAAACAATACCTTTAACAGATAACCCTAACCCTGAACATAACACCCAACCCTGTTCCTATTTCTCCCCTAACACGTAAACCTCACCGTGCGCCTAATTTTAACCTCTTATCCTAACGTTAATGCATAACCCATTTCCTGAGAACAACCCCTATCCCATAATTCTAACCCTATCTCCTAGTCATCACTGTGACACCTAATCCCTAACCCTAATTCTAAACCGCTAACCCTAACCGTAACCCTACCTACAACCCTAACACTGACAGTAACCCTTACTTCTAACCCCAACGCTATGCCTAACAAAAACCCTAACCCTTGACCCTAACCCTTCACCCTAACCTCTAAGGCTTACCCTAACCCTTAACCCTAATCCTAATCCTAACCATTAAACCTAACCCTAGCTCTTAAAGCTAACCCTAAACCTTACCCTCACGACTAGACCTAACCCTGACACTAACCTAACACCTAACCCTAACCAGAACCCCTAAAGCTAACCCTGAACCCTGTCCCTAACCCTAGCAGTAAACTTTAACCCTAAACCTAAGCCCAACCCGTAACCCTAATCCTATCCTTTTACCCTAAAACTAACCCCTAAACCTAACCCCTATACCTCACCCTAACTCTAACCCCAATCCTAATTCTAACCATACCCCTTCATAAAACACTAACTCCTAACCGCTACCCCTAACACTAACCAAAAACCCTAATCACTAATCCCTAACCCTAACGATTAACCTTTACCCTAACCTTTAACCCTCACCGTAAATCTTAACACTGACCCTAACCTTAACCTTTAACTCTAAGCCTAACCCTTAACCCTACAGGAAGGAAGACCCTTAATGCTAATGGGATCCCTTTTCCCTAACCCTAACACTACAGCTAAAAATAACCCTAACCTTTCATCCCTAAACCTAACCCCTAACACTTACTTTAACCCCAAACCCTAACCCTAATCCTAAGGATTAAACCTAACCCTATCTCTTAACCCTAACGCTAGCCGTTACCCTAATGCCTAGATCTAACCCTAAATCTAACCTACCGCCTAATCCTAACCTAAAGCCCTAATGCTAACTCTTACCCTTAACCCTAAACCTACCCGTAACCCTTAACACTAACCCTATCCATGAACCTTAACCCTGACCCTAACCATTACCCGCAACAAGCATTTAACCCTAACCCTAACCCTAATCCTTAATGCTAACCTTAACACTAAACCCTCACCCTAAGCCCAACACTTAACCCTAATCCTATGCCTTAACCCTAACCCTAACCCTAACTCTAATGCTAAACCCTAAACGTAACCCTAACCGTGAACAGTAAACCTAACCCTAACCTCTAACACAAACCCTAGCACATAATTCTAACCCTAAAACTAACCCTAACCCTAAACCTAACCCTAAACCCTAACTCTTAACCTTAACCCTAAGCGTTAACTCTCACGCTAACCTTTAATCCTAACCCTAATCCTAATCTTCAACCCTAAACCTAACACTTAACTCTAACCCTGTACCAAACCCTAACCCCTCATCTTAACCCTAACCGTAAACCTCAACACTAAACCAAATGTAACCGTTAAACCTAAGAGTAATCTTTAACCCTAACCCTAATCCCTAACCCTAAGCCCTCACCCTAACACTAAACTTCATCCTTAAGCCTAACCATTATCCTAACCCTAAATCTCATTCTCAGACTTCTTGCTTTCTTAGAGTTTAGAAAGCCTGCAATCCTCCCATGCCATGCGTGAAAGGAGGCTCTACCCCTGTGTCCTGCATGAAACCCACGGTCCCATACCCAGAGTATGATAGAGTGGGTTCCCGGGTACAATCCCAGCCCCCTAAACTCCCCCCGCCCGCCTAATGCAGACAGGGCCCGTGCGCTAAGCATAAACAATACCTTTAACAGATAACCCTAACCCTGAACATAACACCCAACCCTGTTCCTCTTTCTCCCCTTAACACGTAAACCTCACCGTGCGCCTAACTGTAACCTCTTATCCTAACGTTAATGCATAACCCATTTCCTGAGAACAACCCCTATCCCATAATTCTAACCCTATCTCCTAGTCATCACTGTGACACCTAATCCCTAACCCTAATTCTAAACCGCTAACCCTAACCGTAACCCTACCTACAACCCTAACACTGACAGTAACCCTTATTCTAACCTCAACGCTATGCCTAAGAAAAACCCCAACCCTTGACCCTAACCCTTCACCCTAACCCCTAAGCCTTACCGTAACCCTTAACCCTAATCCTAATCCTAACCATTAAACCTAACCCTAGCTCTTAAAGCTAACCCTAAACCTTACCCTCACGACTAGACCTAACCCTGACACTAACCTAACACCTAACCCTAACCAGAACCCCTAAAGCTAACCCTGAACCCTATCCCTAACCCTAGCAGTAAACTTTAACCCTAAACCTAAGCCCAACCCGTAACCCTAATCCTATCCTTTTACCCTAAAACTAACCCCTAAACCTAACCCCTATACCTCACCCTAACTCTAACCCCAATCCTAATTCTATCCATACCCCTTCATAAAACATTAACTCCTAACCGCTAACCCTAACAATAACCAAAAACCCTAATCACTAATCCCTAACCCTAACGCTTAACCTTTACCCTAACCGTTAACCCTCACCCTAAATCTTAACACTGACCCTAACCTTAACCTTTAACTCTAAGCCTAACCCTTAACCCTACAGTAAGGAAGACCCTTAATGCTAATGGGATCCCTTATTCCTAACCCTAACACTTCAGCTAAAAATAACCCTAACCTTGGATCCTTAAACCTAACCCCTAACACTTACTTTCACCCCAAACCCTAACCCTAATCCTAAGCATTAAACCTAACCCTATCTCTTAACCCTAACGCTAGCCCTTACCCTAACGCTTAGATCTAACCCTAAATCTAACCTACCGCCTAATCCGAACCTTAAGCCCTAATGCTAACTCTAACCCTGAACCCTAAACCTACCCGTAACCCTTAACACTAACCCTATCCGTGAACCTTAACCCTGACCCTAACCATTACACGCACCCAAGCATTTAACCCAGACCCTAACCCTAATACTTAATGCTAACCCTAACTCTAAAACCTCACCCTAAGCCCAACACTTAACCCTAATCCTATGCCTTAACCCTAACCCTAACCCTAACCCTAATGCTACCCCCTAAACGTAACCCTCACCGTGACCAGTAAACCTAACCCTAACCTCTAACACAAACCATAGCACATAACTCTAACCCTAAAACTAACCCTAAACCTAACCCTAAACCCTAACTCTTAACCTTAACCCTAAGCGTTAACTCTCACGCTAACCTTTAATCCTAACCCTAATCCTAATCTTCAACCCTAAACCTAACACTTAACCCTAACCCTGTACCTAACCCTAACCCCTCATCTTAACCCTAACCGTAAACCTCAACCCTAAACCAAAGTGTAACCGTTAAACCTAAGAGTAACCTTTAACCCTAACCCTAAGCCCTAACCCTAAGCCCTCACCCTAACACTAAACTTCATCCTTAACCCTAACCATAATCCTAACCCTAAATCTCATTCTCAGACTTCTTGCTTTCTTAGAGTTTAGAAAGCCTGCAATCCTCCCATGCCATGCGTGAAAGGAGGCTCTACCACTGTGTCCTGCATGAAACCCACGGGCCCATACCCAGAGTATGATAGAGTGGGTTCCCGGGTACAATCCCAGCCCCCTAAACTCCCTCCGCCCGCCTAATGCAGACAGGGCCCGTGCGCTAAGCATAAACAATACCTTTAACAGATAACCCTAACCCTGAACATAACACCCAACCCTGTTCCTATTTCTCCCCTTAACACGTAAACCTCACCGTGCGCTTAACTTTAACCTCTTATCCTAACGTTAATGCATAACCCATTTCCTGAGAACAACCCCTATCCCATAATTGTAACGCTATATCGTAGTCATCACTGTGACACCTAATCCCTAACCCTAATTCAAAACCGCTAACCCTAATCGTAACCCTACCTACAACCCTAACACTGACAGTAACCCTTACTTCTAACCCCAACGCTATGCCTAACAAAAACCCTAACCCTTGACCCTAACCCTTCACCCTAACCCCTAAGCCTTACCCTAACCCTTAACCCTAATCCTAATCCTAACCATTAAACCTAACCCTAGCTCTTAAAGCTAACCCTAAACCTTACCCTCACGACTAGACCTAACCCTGACACTAACCTAACACCTAACCCTAACCAGAACCCCTAAAGCAAACCCTGAACCCTAATCCTAAACCTAGCGGTAAATTTTAACCCTATACCTAAGCCCAACCCGTAACCCTAATCCTATCCTTTTACCCTAAAACTAACCGCTAAACCTAAGCCCTAACCCTAACCCCTATACCTCACCCTAACTCTAACCTCAATCCTAATTCTAACCATACCCCTTCATAAAACACTAACACCTAACCGCTAACAATAACACCAACCAAAAACCCTAATCACTAATCCCTAACCCTAACGATTAACCTTTACTCTAACGGTTAACCCTCACCCTAAATCTAAACACTGACACTAACCTTAACCTTTAACTCTAAGCCTAACCCTTAACCCTACAGGAAGGAAGAACCTTAATGCTAATGGGATCCCTTATCCCTAACCCTAACACTACAGCTAAAAATTACCCTAACCTTTGATCCTTAAACCTAACCTCTAACACTTACTTTAACCCCAAACCCTAACCCTAATCCTTAGCATTAAACCTAAACCTATCTCTTAAACCTAACGATAGCCCTTACCCTAACGCCTAGATCTAACCCTAAATCTAACCTACCGCCTAATCCTAAACTTAAGCCCTAATGCTAACTCTAACCCTGAACCCTAAACCTACCCGTAACCCTTAACACTAACCCTATCCGTGAACCTTAACCCTGACCCTAACCATTACCCGCACCCAAGCATTTAACCCAGACCCTAACCCTAATCCTTAATGCTAACCGTAACACTAAACCCTAACCCTAAGCCCAACACTTAACCCTAATCCTATCGCTTAACCCTAACCCTAACCCTAATGCTAACCCCTAAACGTAACCCTAACCATGACCAGTAAACCTAACCCTAACCTCTAACACAAACCATAGCACATAACTCTAACCCTATATCTAAGCCTAACCCTAACCCTAAACCCTAACACTTAACCTTAACCCTAAGCGTTAACTCTCACGCTAACCTTTAATCCTAACCCTAATCCTAATCTTCAACCCTAAACCTAACACTTAACCCTAACCCTGTACCTAAGCCTAACCCCTCATCTTAGCCCTAACCGTAAACCTCAACCCTAAACCAAAGTGTAACCGTTAAACCTAAGAGTAACCTTTAACCCTAACCCTAAGCCCTAACCCTAAGCCCTCACCCTAACACTAAACTTCATCCTTAACCCTAACCATAATCCTAACCCTAAATCTAATTCTCAGACTTCTTGCTTTCTTAGAGTTTAGAAAGCCTGCAATCCTCCCATGTAATGTGTGAAAGGAGGCTCTACCACTGTGTCCTGCATGAAACCCACGGGCCCATACCCAGAGTGTGATAGAGTGGGTTCCCGGGTACAATCCCAGCCCCCTAAACGCCCCCCACCCGCATAATGCAGACAGGGCCCGTGCGCTAATCATAAACAATACCTTTAACAGATAACCCTAACTCTGAACATAACACCCAACCCTGTTCCTATTTCTCCCCTTAACACATAAACCTCACCGTGCGCCTATCTTTAACCTCCTATCCTAACGTTAATGCATAACCCATTTCCTGAGAACAACCCCAATCCCATAATTCTAACCCTATCTCCTAGTCATCACTGTGACACCTAATCCCTAACCCTAATTCTAAACCCCTAACCCTAACAGTAACCCTACCTACAACCCTAATACTGACAGTACCCCTTACTTCTGACCCCAACGCTATCCCTAACAAAAACCCTAACCCTTCACCCTAACCCCTAAGCCTTACCCTAACCCTTAACCCTAATCCTAATCCTAGCCATTAAACCTAACCCTAGCTCTTAAAGCTAACCCTAAACCTTACCCTCACGACTAGACCTAACCCTGACACTAACCTAACACCTAATCCTAACCAGAACCCCTAAAGCTAACCCTGAACCCTATCCCTAACCCTAGCAGTAAACTTTAACCCTAAACCTAAGCCCAACCCGTAACCCTAATCCTATCCTTTTACCCTAAAACTAACCCCTAAACCTAACCCCTATACCTCACCCTAACTCTAACCCCAATCCTAATTCTAACCATACCCCTTCATAAAACACTAACTCCTAACCGCTAACCCTAACACTCACCAAAAACCCTAATCACTACTCCCTAACCCTAATGCTTAACCTTTACCCTAACCGTAAAACCTCATCCTAAATCTTAACACTGACCCTAAACTTAAACTTTAACTCTAAGCCTAACCCTTAACACTACAGTAAGGAAGACCCTTAATGCTAATGGGATCCCTTATCCCTAACCCTAACACTACAGCTAAAAATAACCCTAACCTTGGATCCTTAAACCTAACCCCTAACACTTACTTTAACCCCAAACCCTAACCCTAATCCTAAGCATTAAACCGAAACCTATCTCTAAACCATAACGGTAGCCCTTACCCTAACGCCTAGATCTAACCCTAAATCTAACCTACCGCCTAATCCTAACCTTAAGCCCTAATGCTAACTCTAACCCTGAACCCTAAACCTACCCGTAACCCTTAACACTAACCCTATCCGTGAACCTTAACCCTGACCCTAACCATTACCCCAACCCAATCATTTAACCCTGACCCTACCCCTAGTCCTTAATGATAACCCTAACACTAAACCCTAACCCTAAGCCCAACACTTAACGCTACTACTATCCCTTAAACCTAACCCTAACCCTAACCCTAATGCTAACCCCTAAACGTAACCCTAACCGTCACCAGTAAACCTAACCCTAACCTCTAACACAAACCATAGCACATAACGCTAACCCTAAAACTAACCCTAACCCTCACCCTAACCCTAAGCCCAACACTTAACGCTACTACTATCCCTTAAACCTAACCCTAACCCTAACCCTAATGCTAACCCCTAAACGTAACCCTAACCGTCACCAGTAAACCTAACCCTAACCTCTAACACAAACCATAGCACATAACGCTAACCCTAAAACTAACCCTAACCCTCACCCTAACCCTAAACTCTAACTCTTAACCTTAACCCTAAGCGTTAACTCTCACGCTAACCTTTAATCCTAACCCTAATACTAATCTTCAACCCTAAACCTAACACTTAACCCTAACCCTAACCCCTTATCTTAACTCTAACCGTAAACCTCAACCCTAAAGCAAAGTGTAACCGTTAAATCTAAGAGTAACCTTTAACCCTAACCCTAATCCCTAACCCTAAGTCCTCATCCTAACTCTAAACTTCATCCTTAACCCTAACCATAATCCTAACCCTAAATCTAATTCTCAGACTTCTTGCTTTCTTAGAGTTTAGAAAGCCTGCAATCCTCCCATGCCATGCGGGAAAGGAGGATCTACCACTGTGTCCTGCATGAAACCCACGGGCCCATACCCAGAGTATGATAGAGTGGGTTCCCGGGTACAATCCCAGCCCCCGAAACTCCCCCCCACCCGCCCAATGCAGACAGGGCCCGTGCGCTAAGCATAAACAATACCTTTAACAGATAACCCTAACCCTGAACATAACACCCAACCCTGTTCCTATTTCTCCCCTAACACGTAAACCTCACCGTGCGCCTAACTTTAACCTCTTATCCTAACGTTAATGCATAACCCATTTCCTGAGAACAACCCCTATCCCATAATTCTAACCCTATCTCCTAGTCATCACTGTGACACCTAATCCCTAACCCTAATTCTAAACCGCTAACCCTAACCGTAACCCTAACTACAACCCTAACACTGACAGTAACCCTTACTTCTAACCCCAACGCTATGCCTAACAAAAACCCTAACCCTTGACCCTAACCCTTCACCCTAACCCCTAAGCCTTACCCTAACCCTTAACCCTAATCCTAATCCTAACCATTAAACCTAACCCTAGCTCTTAAAGCTAACCCTAAACCTTACCCTCACGACTAGACCTAACCCTGACACTAACCTAACACCTAACCCTAACCAGAACCCCTAAAGCTAACCCTGAACCCTGTCCCTAACCCTAGCAGTAAACTTTAACCCTAAACCTAAGCCCAACCCGTAACCCTAATCCTATCCTTTTACCCTAAAACTAACCCCTAAACCTAACCCCTATACCTCACCCTAACTCTAACCCCAATCCTAATTCTAACCATACCCCTTCATAAAACACTAACTCCTAACCGCTACCCCTAACACTAACCAAAAACCCTAATCACTAATCCCTAACCCTAACGCTTAACCTTTACCCTAACCTTTAACCCTCACCCTAAATCTTAACACTGACCCTAACCTTAAACTTTAACTCTAAGCCTAACCCTTAACCCTACAGTAAGGAAGACCCTTAATGCTAATGGGATCCCTTTTCCCTAACCCTAACACTACAGCTAAAAATAACCCTAACCTTTGATCCTTAAACCTAACCCCTAACACTTACTTTAACCCCAAACCCTAACCCTAATCCTAAGCATTAAACCTAACCCTATCTCTTAACCCTAACGCTAGCCGTTACCCTAATGCCTAGATCTAACCCTAAATCTAACCTACCGCCTAATCCTAACCTAAAGCCCTAATGCTAACTCTAACCCTTAACCCTAAACCTACCCGTAACCCTTAACACTAACCCTATCCATGAACCTAAACCCTGACCCTAACCATTACCCGCAACAAGCATTTAACCCTAACCCTAACCCTAATGCTTAATGCTAACCTTAACACTAAACCCTCACCCTAAGCCCAACACTTAACCCTAATCCTATGCCTTAACCCTAACCCTAACCCTAACCCTAACTCTAATGCTAAACCCTAAACGTAACCCTAACCGTGAACAGTAAACCTAACCCTAACCTCTAACACAAACCCTAGCACATAATTCTAACCCTAAAACTAACCCTAACCTAAACCTAACCCTAAACCCTAACCCTTAACCTTAACCCTAAGCGTTAACTCTCACGCTAACCTTTAATCCTAAAGCTAATCCTAATCTTCAACCCTAAACCTAACACTTAACTCTAACCCTGTACCAAACCCTAACCCCTCATCTTAACCCTAACCGTAAACCTCAACACTAAACCAAATGTAACCGTTAAACCTAAGAGTAACCTTTAACCCTAACCCTAATCCCTAACCCTAAGCCCTCACCCTAACACTAAACTTCATCCTTAAGCCTAACCATTATCCTAACCCTAAATCTCATTCTCAGACTTCTTGCTTTCTTAGAGTTTAGAAAGCCTGCAATCCTCCCATGCCATGCGTGAAAGGAGGCTCTACCACTGTGTCCTGCATGAAACCCACGGGCCCATACCCAGAGTATGATAGAGTGGGTTCCCGGGTACAATCCCAGCCCCCTAAACTCCCCCCGCCCGCCTAATGCAGACAGGGCCCGTGCGCTAAGCATAAACAATACCTTTAACAGATAACCCTAACCCTGAACATAACACCCAACCCTGTTCCTCTTTCTCCCCTTAACACGTAAACCTCACCGTGCGCCTAACTTTAACCTCTTATCCTAACGTTAATGCATAACCCATTTCCTGAGAACAACCCCTATCCCATAATTCTAACCCTATCTCCTAGTCATCACTGTGACACCTAATCCCTAACCCTAATTCTAAACCGCTAACCCTAACCGTAACCCTACCTACAACCCTAACACTGACAGTAACCCTTATTCTAACCTCAACGCTATGCCTAAGAAAAACCCCAACCCTTGACCCTAACCCTTCACCCTAACCCCTAAGCCTTATTCTCACCCTTAACCCTAATCCTAATCCTAACCATTAAACCTAACCCTAGCTCTTAAAGTTAACCCTAAACCTTACCCTCACGACTAGACCTAACCCTGACACTAACCTAACACCTAACCCTAACCAGAACCCCTAAAGCTAACCCTGAACCCTATCCCTAACCCTAGCAGTAAACTTTAACCCTAAACCTAAGCCCAACCCGTAACCCTAATCCTATCCTTTTACCCTAAAACTAACCCCTAAACCTAACCCCTATACCTCACCCTAACTCTAACCCCAATCCTAATTCTATCCATACCCCTTCATAAAACATTAACTCCTAACCGCTAACCCTAACACTAACCAAAAACCCTAATCACTAATCCCTAACCCTAACGCTTAACCTTTACCCTAACCGTTAACCCTCACCCTAAATCTTAACACTGACCCTAACCTTAACCTTTAACTCTAAGCCTAACCCTTAACCCTACAGTAAGGAAGACCCTTAATGCTAATGTGATCCCTTATCCCTAACCCTAACACTACAGCTAAAAATAACCCTAACCTTGGATCCTTAAACCTAACCCCTAACACTTACTTTCACCCCAAACCCTAACCCTAATCCTAAGCATTAAACCTAACCCTATCTCTTAACCCTAACGCTAGCCCTTACCCTAACGCCTAGATCTAACCATAAATCTAACCTACCGCCTAATCCTAACCTTAAGCCCTAATGTTAACTCTAACCCTGAACCCTAAACCTACCCGTAACCCTTAACACTAACCCTATCCGTGAACCTTAACCCTGACCCTAACCATTACACGCACCCAAGCATTTAACCCAGACCCTAACCCTAATGCTTAATGCTAACCCTAACTCTAAACCCTCACCCTAAGCCCAACACTTAACCCTAATCCTATCCCTTAACTCTAACCCTAACCCTAACCCTAATGCTACCCCCTTCAAAGTAACCCTAACCGTGACCAGTAAACCTAACACTAACCTCTAACACAAACCATAGCACATAACTCTAACCCTAAAACTAACCCTAAACCTAACCCTAAACCCTAACTCTTAACCTTAACCCTAAGCGTTAACTCTCACGCTAACCTTTAATCCTAACCCTAATCCTAATCTTCAACCCTAAACCTAACACTTAACCCTAACCCTGTACCTAACCCTAACCCCTCATCTTAACCCTAACCGTAAACCTCAACCCTAAACCAAAGTGTAACCGTTAAACCTAAGAGTAACCTTTAACCCTAACCCTAAGCCCTAACCCTAAGACCTCACCCTAACACTAAACTTCATCCTTAACCCTAACCATAATCCTAACCCTAAATCTAATTCTCAGACTTCTTGCTTTCTTAGAGTTTAGAAAGCCTGCAATCCTCCCATGCCATGCGTGAAAGGAGGCTCTACCACTGTGTCCTGCATGAAACCCACGGGCCCATACTCAGAGTATGATAGAGTGGGTTCCCGGGTATAATCCCAGCCCCCTAAACTCCCTCCGCCCACCTAATGCAGACAGGGCCCGTGCGCTAAGCATAAACAATACCTTTAACAGATAACCCTAACCCTGAACATAACACCCAACCCTGTTCCTATTTCTCCCCTTAACACGTAAACCTCACCGTGCGCCTAACTTTAACCTCTTATCCTAACGTTAATGCATAACCCATTTCCTGAGAACAACCCCTATCCCATAATTGAAACGCTATATCGTAGTCATCACTGTGACACCTAATCCCTAACCCTAATTCAAAACCGCTAACCCTAATCGTAACCCTACCTACAACCCTAACACTGACAGTAAACCTTACTTCTAACCCCAACGCTATGCCTAACAAAAACCCTAACCCTTCACCCTAACCCTTCACCCTAACCCCTAAGCCTTACCCTAACCCTTAACCCTAATCCTAATCCTAACCATTAAACCTAACCCTAGCTCTTAAAGCTAAACCTAAACCTTACCCTCACGACTAGACCTAACCCTGACACTAACCTAACACCTAACCCTAACCAGAACCCCTAAAGCTAACCCTGAACCCTATTCCTAAACCTAGCGGTAAATTTTAACCCTATACCTAAGCCCAACCCGTAACCCTAATCCTATCCTTTTACCCTAAAACTAACCGCTAAACCTAAGCCCTAACCCTAACCCCTATACCTCACCCTAACTCTAACCTCAATCCTAATTCTAACCATACCCCTTCATAAAACACTAACACCTAACCGCTAACCCTAACACTAACCAAAAACCCTAATCACTAATCCCTAACCCTAACGATTAACCTTTACTCTAACCGTTAACCCTCACCCTAAATCTAAACACTGACCCTAACCTTAACCTTTAACTCTAAGCCTAACCCTTAACCCTACAGGAAGGAAGACCCTTAATGCTAATGGGATCCCTTATCCCTAACCCTAACACTACAGCTAAAAATTACCCTAACCTTTGATCCTCAAACCTAACCTCTAACACTTACTTTAACCCCAAACCCTAACCCTAATCCTTAGCATTAAACCTAAACCTATATCTTAACCCTAACGCTAGCCCTTACCCTAACGCCTAGATCTAACCCTAAATCTAACCTACCGCCTAATCCCAAACTTAAGCCCTAATGCTAACTCTAACCCTGAACCCTAAACCTACCCGTAACCCTTAACACTAACCCTATCCGTGAACCTTAACCCTGACCCTAACCATTACCCGCACCCAAGCATTTAACCCTGACCCTACCCCTAGTCCTTAATGATAACCCTAACACTAAAACCTAACCCTAAGCCCAACACTTAACCCTAATCCTATCCCTTAACCCTAACCCTAACCCTAATGCTAACCCCTAAACGTAACCCTAACCGTGACCAGTAAACCTAACCCTAACCTCTAACACAAACCATAGCACATAACTCTAACCCTATATCTAACCCTAACCCTAACCCTAACCCTAAACCCTAACACTTAACCTTAACCCTAAGCGTTAACTCTCACGCTAACCTTTAATCCTAACCCTAATCCTAATCTTCAACCCTAAACCTAACACTTAACCCTAACCCTGTACCTAAGCCTAACCCCTCATCTTAGCCCTAACCGTAAACCTCAACCCTAAACCAAAGTGTAACCGTTAAACCTAAGAGTAACCTTTAACCCTAACCCTAAGCCCTAACCCTAAGCCCTCACCCTAACACTAAACTTCATCCTTAAGCCTAACCATTATCCTAACCCTAAATCTCATTCTCAGACTTCTTGCTTTCTTAGAGTTTAGAAAGCCTGCAATCCTCCCATGCCATGCGTGAAAGGAGGCTCTACCACTGTGTCCTGCATGAAACCCACGGGCCCATACCCAGAGTATGATAGAGTGGGTTCCCGGGTACAAGCCCAGCCCCCTAAACTCCCCCCGCCCGCCTAATGCAGACAGGGCCCGTGCGCTAAGCATAAACAATATCTTTAACAGATAACCCTAACCCTGAACATAACACCCAACCCTGTTCCTCTTTCTCCCCTTAACACGAAAACCTCACCGTGCGCCTAACTTTAACCTCTTATCCTAACGTTAATGCATAACCCATTTCCTGAGAACAACCCCTATCCCATAATTCTAACCCTATCTCCCAGTCATCACTGTGACACCTAATCCCTAACCCTAATTCTAAACCGCTATCCCTAACCGTAACCCTACCTACAACCCTAACACTGACAGTAACCCTTACTTCTAACCCCAACGCTATGCCTCACAAAAACCCTAACCCTTGACCCTAACCCTTCACCCTAACCCCTAAGCCTTACCCTAACCCTTAACCCTAATCCTAATCCTAACCATTAAACCTAACCCTAGCTCTTAAAGCTAACTCTAAACCTTACCCTCACGACTAGACCTAACCCTGACACTAACCTAACACCTAACCCTAACCAGAACCCCTAAAGCTAACCCTGAACCCTATCCCTAACCCTAGCAGTAAACTTTAACCCTAAACCTAAGCCCAACCCGTAACCCTAATCCTATCCTTTTACCCTAAAACTAACCCCTAAACCTAACCCCTATACCTCACCCTAACTCTAACCCCAATCCTAATTCTAACCATACCCCTTCATAAAACACTAACTCCTAACCGCTACCCTAACACTAACCAAAAACCCTAATCACTAATCCCTAACCCTAACGCTTAACCTTTACCCTAACCGTTAAACCTCATCCTAAATCTTTACACTGACCCTAACCTTAACCTTTAACTCTAAGCCTAACCCTTAACCCTACAGTAAGGAAGACCCTTAATGCTAATGGGATCCCTTATCCCTAACCCTAACACTACAGCTAAAAATAACCCTAACCTTTGATCCTTAAAAAAACCCCTAACACTTACTTTAACCCCAAACCCTAACCCTAATCCTAAGCATTAAACCTAACCCTATCTCTTAACCCTAACGCTAGCCCTTACCCTAACGCCTAGATCTAACCCTAAATCTAACCTACCGCCTAATCCTAACCTTAAGCCCTAATGCTAACTCTAACCCTGAACCCTAAACCTACCCGTAACCCTTAACACTAACCCTATCCGTGAACATTAACCCTGACCCTAACCATTAAACGAACCCAAGCATTTAACCCTGACCCTATCCCTAGTCCTTAATGATAACCCTAACACTAAACCCTAACCCTAAGCCCAACACTTAACCCTAATCCTATCCCTTAACCCTAACCCTAATTCTATCCCCTCAACGTAACCATAACCGCCACCAGTAAACCTAACCCTAACCTCTAACACAAACCATAGCACATAACTCTAACCCTAAAACTAACCCTAACCCTAACCCTAACCCTAAACCCTAACACTTAACCTTAACCCTAAGCGTTAACTCTCACGCTAACCTTTAGTCCTAACCCTAATCTTAATCTTCAACCCTAAACCTAACACTTAACCTTAACCCTGTACCTAACCCTAACCCCTCATCTTAACCCTATCTGTAAACCTAAACCCTAAACCAAAGTGTAACCGTTAAAATTAAGAGTAACCTTTAACCCTAACCCTAATCCCTAACCCTAAGCCCTCACCCTAACACTAAACTTCATCCTTAACCCTAATTATAATCCTAACCCTAAATCTAATTCTCAGACTTCTTGCTTTCTTAGAGTTTAGAAAGCCTGCAATCCTCCCATGCCATGCGTGAAAGGAGGCTCTACCACTGTGTCCTGCATGAAACCCACGGGCCCATACCCAGAGTATGATAGAGTGGGTTCCCAGGTACAATCCCAGCCCCTTAAAGTCCCCCCGCCCGCCTAATGCAGACAGGGCCCGTGCGCTAAGCATAAACAATACCTTTAACAGATAACCCTAACCCTGAACATAACACCCAACCCTGTTCCTATTTCTCCCCTTAACACGTAAACCTCACCGTGCGCCTAACTGTAACCTCTTATCCTAACGTTAATGCATAACCCATTTCCTGAGAACAACCCCTATCCCATAATTCTAACCCTATCTCCTAGTCATCACTGTGACACCTAATCCCTAACCCTAATTCTAAACCGCTAACTCTAAAGGTAACCCTACCTACAACCCTAACACTGACAGTAACCCTTACTTCTAACTCCAACGCTATGCCTAACAAAAACCCTAACCCTTGACCCTAACCCTTCACCCTAACCCCTAAGCCTTACCCTAACCCTTAACCCTAATCCTAATCCTAACCATTAAACCTAACCCTAGCTCTTAAAGCTAACCCTAAACCTTACCCTCACGACTAGACCTAACCCTGACACTAACCTAACACCTAACCCTAACCAGAACCCCTAAAGCTAACCCTGAACCCTATCCCTAACCCTAGCAGTAAACTTTAACCCTATACCTAAGCCCAACCCGTAACCCTAATCCTATCCTTTTACCCTAAAACTAACCCCTAAACCTAACCCCTATACCTCACCCTAACTCTAACCCCAATCCTAATTCTAACCATACCCCTTCATAAAACACTAACTCCTAACCTCTAACCCTAACACTAACGAAAAACCCTAATCACTAATGCCTAACCCTAACCCTTAACCTTTACCCTAACCGTTAACCCTCACCCTAAATCTTAACACTGACCGTAAACTTAACCTTCAACTCTAAGCCTTACCCTTAACCCTACAGTAAGGAAGATCCTTATTGCTAATGGGATCCCTTATCCCTAACCCTAACACTACAGCTAAAAATAACCCTAACCTTTGATCCTTAAACCTAACCCCTAACACTAACTTTAACCCAAACCCTAACCCTAATCCTATGCATTAAACCTAACCCTATCTCTTAACCCTAACGCTAGCCCTTACCCTAACGCCTAGATCTAACCCTAAATCTAACCTACCGCCTATTCCTAACCTTAAGCCCTAATGCTAACTCTAACCCTGATCCCTAAACCTACCCGTAACCCTTAACACTAACCCTATGCGTGAACCTTAACCCTGACCCTAACCATTACCCGCACCCAAGCATTTAACCCTGACCCTAACACTAATCCTTAATGATAACTCTAACACTAAACCCTAACCCTAATTCCAACACTTAACCCTAATGCTATGCCTTAACCCTAACCCTAACCCTAACCCTAATGCTAACTCCTAAACGTAACCCTAACCGTGAACAGTAAACCTAAACCTAACCTCTAACACAAACCATAGCACATAACTCTAACCCTAAAACTAACCCTAACCCTAAACCTAACCCTAAACCCTAACTCTTAACCTTAACCCTAAGCCTTAACTCTGACCCTAACCTTTAATCCTAACCCTAATCCTAATCTTCAACCCTAAACCTAACACTTAACCCTAACCCTGTACCAAACCCTAACCCTTCATCTTAACCCTAACCGTAAACCTCAACCCTAAACCAAAGTGTAACCGTTAAACCTAAGGGTAACCTTTAACCCTAACCCTAATCCCTAACCCTAAGCCCTCACCCTAACACTAAACTTCATCCTTAACCCTAACCATAATCCAACCCTAAATCTCATTCTCAGACTTCTT